>NC_072460.1:2451458-2681458 GCF_027596085.1 Anoplopoma fimbria | reverse complement strand
AAATACACATACTATACAACTACACAGACAATAAATACACATACTATACAACTACACAGACAATAAATACACATACTATACAACTACACATACACAGACAATAAATACACATACTATACAACTACACAGACAATAAATACACATACTATACAACTACACAGACAATAAATACACATATTATACAACTACACAGACAATAAATACACATACTATACAACTACACAGACACAGACAATACACATACTATACAACTACACAGACAATAAATACACATACTATACAACTACACAGACAATAAATACACATACTATACAACTACACAGACAATAAATACACATACTATACAACTACACAGACAATAAATACACATACACAGACAATAAATACACATACTATACAACAAAATAAAGATAGATGCACGGCAACATTATCACCCCACATGTATCAGGTGAGTCATAGGCCCACCTTTAAAACATAAAGTGGCCTTCAGGCTTGCTCCATTTAGGCTTGTAGTTTGTAGGTATGTCAATCATTCATCACTGACTTAATGTTATGAATTACTGGATGATATTGGTGCTTGGGTGGACTCCAGCCTCCTGTGAATCTGTACAGAATAAGCTTGCAGGAATGAAGTCATACATGAGAGTTTTGCCGAGTTGACTCGCCTTCATTTAAAGAGTCTTAAAAGGTTGTGTTGAACATTTTGACATATAAACTTGAAACTTAAGCCTGCAGGAAACGGGGAACTAAGGGCCCATTGTAGGTCATTCTGAACGTTACAGATTAGAACACTTGAGGCTGTGATGAGCTTCATTAAAATAATATGCTGTGACACACTGTACATAAAGATCTGTGTAAAGTTCAATATCTCAGTTATTGCTCTGAGGTTATGGGACAGTCGTATGATTCTAACAAAATAGATTACACTCTAGAAACTTTATTTATTTTCCATGTTTAGGAGATTCTTTTTCCCGCAAATTGCTCTTTTGGCCCAGATTTGACTATTTGACTATTTATTTAGGAAATACATACAGTTCAAACAAACTCAAGGAAACGTAGAGTTAAGACACTCAGGAAATCTATGGAAAGTGTTAATAAGACATTATTTTCCTTTAGTTTGTCACCTGATATACCTTGATATATTTCAGAAAAAGAAACCTCAATATTCAATATAGCAGTGCATTGTTAGATCTGCTAGGATCACAAATACCACAAAGGAAACAATTATGCTTTAGAACTTTTGGCTGGCTGACATGATAACACACAAAACAATATACAAACCCAACACCTGCCATAGTTTAACACCGATTTGAGCAGGAGAGCAATGTAACAGACGTAAGACAAATAAAGTTATTCATATGCACGTTACTTTATCATAATGAGGTTTATAATTAGTCTTGCATTTTGCCTGTGGTACCTGCAGTCCATAGGGACAAATAATGCTTTATCCAATTTACTGCTACAAAATGGCGTGAAGGCTCTTAAGTCAGAAACCTGGTCTGAGCTCTGTTTGAAGCTGATAAGTAACATGAGCAAACAGGTCCATGTCCAAAGGTACAGGAGACCAGTGATAAACATTAATGATGGGTAAATAAAAGCGGCATTGTTTTTTTTTTATATGTGCCTTTCCTTGAAAGACCATCTCTGTTTTTATGATACTTGCTTGTCTAGCTTACTATAAAAATAAAAAAAAAAACCTTGTTAACCTTTAATCTGTGGCTCTACATGTGATGATATGGTGACCTGAGTGTCAGTTCATTTATTTCTTAGTATATTTGGCTGAAAGCAACATAGAAAACGACTGTTTAATCTTAGTTTGTTCCAGAAAAGCTCTGTTACTACACTACGGCATTATTCTGCTTTTGTTACTATATTAAGCACACATGAAGGGCAGAAGTGATAAACATTAATGATGGGTAAATAAAAGCGGCATTGTTTTTTTTATATATGTGCCTTTCCTTGAAAGACCATCTCTGTTTTTATGATACTTGCTTGTCTAGCTTACTATAAAATGTTAATGTATAATGTTAACCTTTAATCTGTGGCTCTACATGTGATGATATGGTGACCTGAGTGTCAGTTCATTCATTTCTTAGTATATTTGGCTGAAAGCAACATAGAAAACGACTGTTTGTTCCAGAAAAGCTCTGTTACTACACTACAGCATTATTCTGCTTTTGTTACTATATTAAGCACACATGAAGGGCAGAAGTGATAAACATTAATGATGGGTAAATAAAAGCGGCATTGTTTTTTTTTTTATATGTGCCTTTCCTTGAAAGACCATCTCTGTTTTTATGATACTTGCTTGTCTAGCTTACTATAAAAAAAAAAAAAACCTTGTTAACCTTTAATCTGTGGCTCTACATGTGATGATATGGTGACCTGAGTGTCATTTCTTAGTATATTTGGCTGAAAGCAACATAGAAAACGACTGTTTGTTCCAGAAAAGCTCTGTTACTACACTACGGCATTATTCTGCTTTTGTTACTATATTAAGCACACATGAAGGGCAGAAGTGATAAACATTAATGATGGGTAAATAAAAGCGGCATTGTTTTTTTTATATATGTGCCTTTACTTGAAAGACCATCTCTGTTTTTATGATACTTGCTTGTCTAGCTTACTATAAAAAAAACCTTGTTAACCTTTAATCTGTGGCTCTACATGTGATGATATGGTGACCTGAGTGTCAGTTCATTCATTTCTTAGTATATTTGGCTGAAAGCAACATAGAAAACGACTGTTTGTTCCAGAAAAGCTCTGTTACTACACTACAGCATTATTCTGCTTTTGTTACTATATTAAGCACACATGAAGGGCAGAAGTGCGCCTGCGTTCAGATGCGGTAACAGGGCCAGGCTGCTGTGCGCATGCGTCCTGCGTGCCTATCAGATGAGAACAGAAACATCTAGAAATGCAGTGTGGAGCAGCCGACAGACAGGCTCCTCAATGGGCATTCACACCGTCCTCGGGTGCTCATGGAGAACGTCCTGATGTGGAACTTTATCCTGTAAAAAAAAAAAAAAAAAAAAAGAGAAATATCTAATAAACCTATGGGAGTACAATGTCCTATCTTGGTGGATCTAGACATTAAAAATCTAAATGTCCTCTTCAGTGATTCTGGATTATCTTGGGAGCTGGACCGTCAATGTGTTCATTGTAGTTTCACACGCCTTTTTTCTTTTTCTTTTTTTTTTTTTTTTTGCACAAGGAATGACGGGACTGATAAAACAAAAGCCATCTCTTGGAATATGTTTCCGTCAGTCCACAGCTCTCAATAAAGACACATCTATTTGGGCGTCAAAATGAGGATTTAATGAGCCGTGGGTGCTTATTAATGGTCCCAAGCAGCCACTGAAAAAGACAAATATAGCTTCACAAATGGTGTTTATAAAGCGAATATAGAGACACAACGTCGACCAACGCGAGTTATTGGCGTTGACTCGTCTTATCTGCGGGTGTTTCATTAGGGAGGAAACAAAGTATCCTTTCCTTTTCTTTGTCTAACGCCATTTTGTGTGACTTTACAGCACTAATGTTGTCGTCAGCCATTTTGCCTTTCCTTTTTTATGTAGACAGCCAGGGGAGAGAGTAGGAAGCAGACACAGCCTGTGTTCAGGCCCATGGGCCGCCTGTAATAAAATATAATGAAATAAACTCTGCCTGAGCTGTTTGGAGAGAGTAATGTCTGCTTTTCTTATCGTGGTTTTGTGCTTGCATTTGTTTTACTGTCAAACCTAGAACCGTGTGTCATAGTCTCATGGAGTTTACCCTATTTGACAGTCATAATGTAGCCTACGTTACGTATAATATATGTCTTTTACATATATTTTTGTCGAATATCTTTGTGTGGTTGTAAACGTGAAGAGAAAACGGTTCTTCCATTGCTGGAAATGAAATAAAAAAAACATTATTGAACCTCCTTAGTTCAAACCAATTAGTGGGCTAATGAGAATCAGCCGAGTGCTCACAGTGAGGCTTGATTATAGGACAGAACCTATTGTGACCGACATCCATCAGGAGGCTGTGAAAAAGGGTAACAACGCCCCAGTCTCTGTGGAACAATGAGGACTAACTGGCATGCCAACATTTCCAAAAGATTACAAAGATTGATTTATCAGAGATGGAACAAAGAGTCATAGAATAACATCCAGCACTGCAGGTTTGTCACCTGACTGTTAATTAACTGTTAAATCAGTAAGAAAAAACGATTTATAAGAGAATGACAGACAAATAGATCCGTTCCTGAGAAGTTTGGAATGAGGCACAATGATAAGAAAGGCAGATTATTCTGTGGATCATATAACTAATCCACAAAGACGCTATGGTGTCATTTTCTTTTTTCAAGATATTTCATTTTACAGAGCTGCTCCTTGAACTTTTTAATGAAAAAATATGACATTCTAAATACAAAAGTGTTCATTGTTGGTGTTGGTGTCGTCCTAATAGGACTTATTAGTGTCATTAAAAGGTGGTGCCACAAGATTTTGAGATCCCTGAGTGTCTATCTTCGATCCTCCTTCTCTTGTGTCCGTGGTCTTCGTTGATGCTCTCTTTTCATGTAGTGTGTATAATCCTCTTCCTCCTGTGGGTACAAAGATGACAGATGAACCATCATTACTCAACCAAAATATAATACATTTTATAGGTTCCAAAAATATTATGTTGAACATTTGTGTGGGGGGTTTCAACTTGACTCCCATCGTATGTATTCTTATCTTTAAGGTTATTCCTGTTAACACTAATCTTATCAACCTATTTATTTGCTGAATATATTTGACCCACCCTTTAAAGCATATTTACATAGATGCAAACATTTTAAACCAGGCTAGCTCCAGTGAAAGGAAAAGTAGGCTCAGTATAATGACCTGAATCTGTCTTGGGGATCTTATACCTTCTCCACCTGGGACACTAGTTTGAAAAGTTCACTCTCATCTTGGGACCCAGTCTAACGAGCGCATTGATATTCTGTCCCAGTTTTGGGATCCCCGTGGACAGAAAGTGCTTTCGGCCCACGTGTGCTGCTTCCAGGGAGACTCACTGACCTGTGATAATGCCGCATCTAGCAGATCCTTAGTGGGGATTAGACAGCTGGCCTCACCCAGGAAACACATTAGGATGTGAAGCACGTCAGCCCAACGTCCAACAGTCAGCATCAGGACCGTCAAACCACCGAGACGCACCACCACTGTGTTCAGGACAGCCTGGCTGCCGGGCAGACGGTGCTGCTCCTCTGGAGAAGAGACAAACGCAGTGTTATATGCAATAAAACATCAGGATGTTCAAATCCAGAGAGATGCGTCAAACTGATGAATTAATAATGCTCTTGAGAGGGGTCCTACTATAACTCTGGGGCCAGATCGATCAGTGTCTCATGAGTGTTGCAACATAATCTCTCAGGGTTTCTCACCCTGCATGTACACAACCAACAGTGTGTAGCAGATAGTCAGTGGGGTCCAAAACCTCAGGGCCTCAGTTGCAGACAGGAATTGTTGATTGATGATTGATATGGCGGCCACCACAGCCACAGAGAACGTGATGACCATAGCCCTGCACAGCATGGGCAGCAGGCAGCGGCCAGATGTGAGGAGGCTGATGCAAACGCCGCAGTATCGCTGGGAGCTGTGGAGCTTATACAGAGCCAGGGCATGGTGCAGCAGCAGCGTGGACTGCTTTGCCAGGAACCAGCTGAGTGCTGCTGCCAGGAGCAGGCATAGCCAACGCTGGGCCGCCCCCTCATGGATAAAGTGCAAACTGCAACTTAAGGCACAGCCGAGGGAGAACTGGCTTTGAACCAACAGCTGCTGTACAAATTTCTTGGACTCCTGGGGAATTAAGAAGCAATTATGAACAAAGCTGATGGATTAAATCAAAAACAGATGATGGGTGATTGTTTTAATAAATGTTATGAGTCATCATGATGTGATATATTCCAGAAATTAACACAGCAAATTGGGTGATATAGTTGAGTATCAGGCATGTTTTCATCACATTAATGGTTTCTTACAGGTCCTGCTGTAAGATATCCAGAGACGGCTCGAAGACAAAACTCTAGCACCACCAGAGAGGCAACGCGGGAGCCCACTACGGCCAGAATCCCAGTCACAAAGAGAAACTGGAGCTTCCCAACAAGCCCAGTGTTAGTTCTACTCTGATGACTGGGTGTCCTCTGGCTTGATGTGTCATTTCTATCACTCGAACTGCGGGTTGTGGGGAAACAAATCAAGAAAGAGACATGAGAGTAAAATGGATCTGTACCAGCACTGAAAAAGTATATTGATGAGAATGATGAAAAATTGCCTCAATCTTCATGCACTGATCTGTTATAGGGCATTTTCCTCACCTTTCCTCTTCTAGAAATAAGTACAGTCTTATCAGGGAGCATAGCACAGAGATCCCACAAGCCCCTACAAGTCCTGCAGGTCACATAATACTGAATGTTCAACAAATGACACACTCCAACCAACAAAACAGTTAAGAAACAGACGGTAGCAACGTTGACATCAAAGAAAATGAGGAGCTCACCTTGAAGTAAACTATTCAGTGGATTTGTATCGAGAGTCAGCCACCCTGGTAGGAAGTAGGAAGTCGGAATAAGCGACCTAATAAATGAGAACATCGTGCTGCCTTTGACTTTTTAATGTCACAGGTTTTAGAAAACTGCATGGATGTAAATTAGATTTTTTAGCAATCACACACTGAGGAACCAGGATTTTTTCTGATATTCCAAATCTGGTTACAGAATCGTGGAGTCTCAGTTTAGCTCTTCTGTTTATTGCTGTTGCCTCAGTGTTGAGCTTTGCTCACATAGAAGCCTGCGCGGTGCTTTGTACCAAAGGTCACAGGAGTGTCGATGGAGCAGAGGCCCTCGGCAGCCTGAGTCATAACAAGATAGCGGAGGTTATTGTGCCTTGGTAAATGCTTCACACAGATTATGGCAGGTGTTAGTTGTACTCTCACATTGTCTGCAGGCTACAATTCAAGCATTGATCATCTAGATAGATTTTTTTTATTAAAGCACAGAAGGCTGTATTATCTGTGTATTTTATGTACTTTATTTTGATGAAGACACATTTAACACAAAACAGGACAAAAAGTGAGAAAGCTCTGACACTTGGCGGATCCCTCTTTCAGGACAGATCAACATACAATGTTAAATAGTAAATAAAAATATCAAGTACAGTATGTTTAAAAATATTAAAAGCAAATTAAAAGTCTTTGGAGTGAAATATGGAAAGGGTCTATGATGGTAAATTTACAAAAAATAAACGATGCTCGTCTTCAGAGGAGATGGAACTCACATATAGTTTTAGGTCAAATGATATCTGTAGTTACAATTATACGATTATTATAAGAGCACCAAGACAATCCATGTTAGTTAGAACTATTTTGCATTGCCTGATCCTATGCAAAATGTGAATGTGTTTAAAATGTTACATTATTAGAGTAAAAAGGAATATAAAGATACATGGCTCATATTTCAAGGTATTAGGAGAGCTATAGCAGGTGTTCAAAGCATCTTTTCAGTCATAAGCTTGATGCCTGTCCATGAGGGGGCAGCACTGTACAATATTCATGTTATTGAAATGACGTCCATCACCAGTGAACACTGGGCAGCAAAAGCCACACACGCTGTCTACAGTCTTCCTTTGGTTGCTTTAGGATCCACTAATGCCTGTAAAGCTTTAAGCTCCGGAGCCACCTGTTCACAAATAATACAAACACTATAGCAATAATATCTTATGCATATATAGTGTTCAAAGCTAATGAAACCTGCAAATAAACAAATATACTTCTCCATCATTGTGAATGCATGTTAACTCTGAAGTGTTTATTGCACTGATCACAGTGTCTGTCTACGCATACAGAAACCACAAAGCATCTGTTTTCAATTTTGCTGAGTTAATTTCTGAAATATATCACATCATGATGGCTCATAACATCTATAATAACAATCACACATCATGTAAAAGGGGCCCGGTGAGACATTTTAAGGTCACTGGGCTTGAAACATGAAATAAAACAGCTGAGATTGCTTCTTTTTTATGTCTAAAAACTGAAGAGGGCGCCGTTAGTCCTTAATCAGAAAATCTATGAAACAACAAAGTGATAATATATTCAACCAATTTACATTTTCATACAGGGGAGGGATTATTGTGAAAACTAAGTATATTTCCTTTGTGATCCATAATGGACACCGGGTCTAATGAAAACAGAGACAAACAAACGACACACAGCATGAATTACCGTTTATCACTGAGAAAGAGTCATGAAAAGTCGGAGCATAACCAATGGATTTATGACTGAGGCTGACCCCAGTGAACCATTGAAGTTTTCTTGGCAGGTTAAGTGTTTCATACTCATGAGCACTGATTATGTTTAATTGACTGTGGAGATGTAAAGTGATTTGTTTGAATGGTTGTTATAAAAAGGACATGTCACACGATACTATGTTCAAAGGTGCTGCTAGAGATCTGAGAGAAAAGAGCTTGCAGAGTTTGGATGTGTTTTCAGACAAAGCTCAGTAAAAACAACATGCTCACAGTTTCAGCATGGACTGGAAATTACATTAATTCAGTATTTATACTGACACTGCAAGTAAAACATCCATTTCTGCTGGGGTTTAGTGGATTTTGTTATTCTTGTATCAAAACTTTCTATAAATGAAATTGAGGTTCATGTAAAGGTTGTAAAATAGTTTTTATTATAATTGTTATCTGTCGTCTTGTAAAACGTTAGTGTTGCAACCATGCATCTACAAAGAGTCAACTGAATATTAAAGACAAAGAGTTTTAAGTTGTGTCTTGCAAATGCACAAGAGTTATATCTAAATGCACATACTGACATTACCTACTTTAATGGTTTTTGCATTTAGAATAATTGGATAATCACCAAGAGTCCTTCTACAAAGTTTTTGCTTTAATACACGATAACAGAGATTTATAGTGATGGTACTTTAAAAAACTTTTTTTTAAATTACAATTTCATTTTTCTTTTCACATAGTTATCAGCATTAAAACAGTTCCTTTGTCACAACATAAAACTTTGAATTTGTCACTTATGAATGGAGGTGAACAACACCACTGGTTGATTGGAAAAAAAACACACACACAGACACACATCCCCTTATATTTTATAGAAACCCACCCAAACTGCATCCCTGACCGATAATACTGTAGACACCATGAAAGACCTGCTATGACTCAGTGTGACATTATAGTGTGTGGGGGGGATGAACATACTCAAACAGACCGAGATGACCTCACCTTTGACCGCCTCGTGGACGTGAAAAAACAACCTCTAAGAAGCATTGGCAAAACATTTCCCCACAAAGAGAAACGATCAATATGTTTTACATTGAAGACACAACACATTTTATGGTTTCTGATTCCTATGCTTTGTAGATGTGGAAAATATTTGAGTTGATATCCGGTACACTGGTCTACTCAAATTCTGCTGATTTGTTATTGCAATGGTGCAACAGCTACATTTAGATCATACTGTTCTTATAAAGATCTGCATGGAAATTAAAGCAATCAAACACAATAGATGGCAATAAAATGACAACCGTATTCATGCATATTTGTATGGCATGCGATCAAATCACAGGCGGATAGCAAAAACAATCTGGACAGATTTGTTTCTCAATGATATGTCTGTGTGTTGCATCTGTCCAACCCTCAACACTAGCTGAAGCATAATGCACACCTCTCACCCACACACTCCACATCTCTTTCCTGATGATCCAATGTGTTCAATAAAATGTTTTGACTGTTCCAGGCAGCTCTGATTGACTGTGTTCAATATTTTGCTGGTGTTTCAACATCATCACAGGCCTACGTTTTCTGGGCTCTCTCTTCCACGTAGAGCTGCATCTGTTAACGACAGAGAACAATAGAAAAACATCTGTAAGAGCAAGCGGGGGAATTTCAACATGACGCAATGAATATTGATACATGACTACATGATTATGTTTTAGGTGAGCTGTAGCTGATTACTATAATCACGTGATTATGTTTTGTTGGAAATTCAACATAACGCATGTCTATGTTTTTCGTCTTTGCGCAGATAAACGGATTAAGAAGTGGGATGTTTCTTCTCACTTTCACTATGTCAGATGTCATGGTCTTCAGTGGGATGAGTCTAGGCTCCTGCATGTGGACCTCCTGCTCATCAGCAACTATCCATGGAAAATCCTGGAGAGGGAAATGCACAAATGTGACAGACGCATATAATTATTCAGTGTTTACATATTATTAGAGCTGATTGCAATACTATATATATATAATATGGGCTGCACGGTGGTGTAGTGGTTAGCACTGTCGCCTCACAGCAAGAGGGGCCCGGGTTCAATTCCCGGGCCAGACAACCTTCTGTGTGGAGTTTGCATGTTCTCCCCGTGTCAGCGTGGGTTCTCTCCGGGTTCTCCGGCTTCCTCCCACAGTCCAAAGACATGCAGCTTAGGTTAATTGATGACTCTGAAATTGCCCGTAGGTGTGAATGTGAGCGTGAGTGGTTGTCTGTCTATATATGTAGCCCTGTGATAGGCTGGCGACCTGTCCAGGGTGTACCCTGCCTTCGCCCATTGACAGCTGGGATCGGCTCCAGCACCCCTACCAAGAGGTAAAAAGGCTATTCTGTTTTCATTAGCAGACCGCATCGTGTGTTAATCTGTAGGTTTGCAGTGTTTTAGAACCTCACCTTGATCACTTGAACCTTCTCCATGTTGCGTGTAGCAGCATCTCTAGTATGAACCAGTACTGTGAACGAACACCCTGTGACAGACAACAGGTCAAACATAAGTCTATGATTTGTACATATTCTTACCTGACTTTCATTTATGCAATCATTAAATGCCCTTGTCATTATATGCTTGATTCTTTTGTAATTCTCTCCTCCCTGAACTTGCTTATTTCCTTCCATGCTTGTCCAATAAGACGGATGTATTTTCGGCTATTGCAACTGCAGAGTTGTGTATGAGAATGTTATACCCTGAACAACACCTCACAGGCTTTTTGTTCCCCTCAGGTAACACCCAAGTCCTGCTTTTTTTGCTAAGATTGACTGACATTAATTCCAACTATAGTCTATATTCAATATTTGCATAGACATTGCAAGCAAACGTCCATTATTGCTGGGATTTCATTTATTTTGTCAATCTGGTGTTATAACTTTCCGTACATGAAGTTGAAAGTTATATATAGGCTTGTAAAGGTAGTAAGTCTCACAAAGAGGGGCATCACTGAACAGATTTCAGGAACCACTGGTTGAGAGACTCATTTCTTTAGCTGCTAATACTGGATATTGGGCTGAATCATGTCAGGGAATCAGAGCAAATCATTTTTCAAAATCTTCATGAAAGTTTTAGGAATACATATTTGAATGTGTCCCTCATGTGCATCTTCTTTTGTAATCCTCAGTGGCGTTACCTGGTGGGTTATTATTTAAAACAGCATCACACACGCTGATCTTCAGGATGAACGCCCTCAGCAGCTGCTCCACATGTGACAGCAATGTGTCCGAGCTGTAACAACAAACCACAGGTAGTTAGTGACCGTGATCACCCTGGAAATGAATTTAAAAAAAGCACATTGTTTATACTCACTTCTAATTTATTAAAAAAACTAAAGAAGGAGAGGCAAACCTGATGGACAGTAGTGGAGGTTGGGAAATCTCAAACACAAATCTCTCTACTGGATGATGCTCTTTGTCCATGATGACCACCGCAACCTTCTCTGCTTCATTCTGGGAGAGAAATGAAAGACTTCAGAAGTGCATACACGTAGAAGAGCGATGGTCACGTTTCCTAAATAAACCTCAGTATCAGGTCATGACTTACCTTCTCAATGAGGGGCTTCACACAATGAAGGGTATCTTGGATATATTGATTCAGCTCTGGGTGACACGACATCTGGAAACAAACACACCAAACATTGAGATATAAATAGGTAAGCCTACCTTAAAGTGTGAACATGTAATAATTACACATATATTCATCTGTACCTGCACAGGTACATTGTATTTCTTTCTCTTCTGAAATATTCCCGAGGGATAAACTTCACGGACGTACAGGATGAGATGAATAGCGACCTCCAGGAACTCACACAGGATGTCAGCAACCACTGGGAAAGAGGAATCAACTGGTTAATTACACCTCCATGCATTTCATTTGCTCTTGTACTAAGTCAGAGTAACACCAAACTCAATGCAAACACCCGGCAATTTAGTGATTAGGTCAGAGCAGACTCTATCTGCTGAGGAGACTGAGGTCTTTTGGAGTGCAGGGAGCACTCCTGAGGACCTTTTTCGACTCTGTGGTGGCATCAGTCATCTTCTATGCAGCGGTCTGCTGGAGCAGCAGCATCTCGACAGCCGACAGGAAGAGACTTAATAAACTTGTCAGGAAGGCCAGCAGTGTGCTGGGGTGTCCACTGGATACGGTGGAGGTGGTGGGAGACAGGAGGGTGATGGCCAAGCTGTCATCCCTGATGGACAACCTCTCCCACCCCACGCAGGACACCCTGGCAGCTCTGTGCAGCTCCTTCACACACCGGCTGCTCCACCCCCGGTGTGTGAAGGAGAGGTGTGAATGAGTCCTTCATTCCTGCTGCTGTCAGGCTGCACACTAAAACATCTGTGCAATACAAATACACTGTACCATACCATAACTATAAGTATTCTGTCTGCATATCCCTTTCATGCATAGAGGTCACTGCAGTGTTTTCTTGTATATGCATGGGTTTTGATGGCATAGTTGCACATCAGCCACTACAGTGAGAGCTATTGTGGAGGCTGATGTGCAACTATGCCATTAAAACCCATGCATATACAAGAAAACACTGCAGTGACCTCTATGCATGAAAGGGATATAGAATATTTATTTTTCTTACTTACTTATTTAAAATACTTGTTTGTTTTTTCTACTATGTCTCTTATTTGCACTATATCTATGCCAGCATGTGCCCATAATTCAGTGTATCTATGTTAATGTGATTCTCATTCATAGGCTCAGTCAGATTTAATTGCCAAATATAAATATATAAATATAATATATATATATATATTTGGTCAGGTGTGGGGCCATGTGTGTGTGTGGTTAACTCACCTTGTCCAAAATTGAGATCTTGCCTGGTTAAAGTTGTCATGGTGTGTCTCCCTGTCTTCTGCTCCTTCTCCTCCTTCTTCTTCTACCAGAACCGCATTCAGGAGCTGGGCGGCGCACTCTAGTGACGTCACTGTTTGTTTACAAGTCGGCGGCCGTCCGCTGGTGATGACGTCGCTTCGCTCTAGTGACGTCACGCCTCTGCATCTTATTTTGAGTTGTTCAGAGAGATGATGTTATGGTTATGTTTGTTCCCCTCACACAATACACATGTTTCTTAATGAACACAATACACATGTTTCTTAATGAACACAATACACATGTTTCTTAATGAACACAATACACATGTTTCTTAATGAACACAATACACATGTTTCTTAATGAACACAATAAACATGTTTCTTAATGAACACAATACACATGTTTCTTAATGAACACAATACACATGTTTCTTAATGAACACAATACACATGTTTCTTAATGAACACAATACACATGTTTCTTAATTCTTAATGAACACAATACACATGTTTCTTAATGAACACAATACACATGTTTCTTAATGAACACAATAAACATGTTTCTTAATGAACACAATACACATGTTTCTTAATGAACACAATACACATGTTTCTTAATGAACACAATACACATGTTTCTTAATGAACACAATACACATGTTTCTTAATGAACACAATACACATGTTTCTTACATGTTTCTTAATGAACACAATGAACACATGTTTCTTAATGAACACAATACACATGTTTCTTAATGAACACAATACACATGTTTCTTAATGAACACAATACACATGTTTCTTAATGAACACAATAAACATGTTTCTTAATGAACACAATACACATGTTTCTTAATGAACACAATAAACATGTTTCTTAATGAACACAATACACATGTTTCTTAATGAACACAATAAACATGTTTCTTAATGAACACAATAAACATGTTTCTTAATGAACACACATGTTTCTTAATGAACACAATAAACATGTTTCTTAATGAACACAATACATGTTTCATGTTTCATGTTTTAATGAACATGTTTCTTAATGAACACAATACACATGTTTCTTAATGAACACAATACACATGTTTCTTAATGAACACAATACACATGTTTCTTAATGAACACAATAAACATGTTTCTTAATGAACACAATACACATGTTTCTTAATGAACACAAACACATGTTTCACAATAACACACATGTTTCTTAATGAACACAATACACATGTTTCTTAATGAACACAATACACATGTTTCTTAATGAACACAATACACATGTTTCTGAATGAACACAATAAACATGTTTCTTAATGAACACAATAAACATGTTTCATAATGAGTGAGCTTGTTTTCTGCTCAGCAGCACTTTGACCCCTTAATACCAAACAACAGTCTGGTGCAATCTTAATCCTGCAGAGAGAGAGAGAGAACATGTGATGCTGTCTGGGTTCACCAGGAGCTAAAGGTTAATAGTGACTTGTTATGTGCACAGTTACACTGGAACTGGAAACCAGTGCTCCCAACGACACACTGGTAGACAGACAAACAGACAGCAATATATATAATATATATATATATTTTCCCCCAATTTGTATGGCTCCAGTCCAGCACATTCAATTTGAAATGAAAGTATGAGATTAAAGATTGGACAGTGTGGGATTAACCAGACCTTTTTCTTTCTGGTATTCAACTAACTGGGTGAGCATATTGGAGCATTTTAGATATTTTACTCAAGATAGTAAAGACTGTACCAGATAGTAAAGACTGTACTAGATAGTAAAGACTGTACTAGATAGTAAAGACTGTACTAGATAGTAAAGACTGTACCAGATAGTAAAGACTGTACTAGATAGTAAAGACTGTACCAGATAGTAAAGACTGTACCAGATAGTAAAAAATGTGTTTTCGGACCTCTAAAGTGATAAATAGCAGCTTTTGCTTTTTTTTATGTGCGGTGTTAACTTCAGTCATACATGAAAATGACCTGAAATTGCAAATAATGCTGTTTAGAGCCAGTTTCTTGTTGGAAATCATGTAAACTGTGTATCTTTCACTAAGTGTACCAGATTTCACATTATCCACATTTCACAATATAGTAAAGACTGTACCAGATAGTAAAGACTGTACAGATATAGATAGTAAAGACTGTACTAGATAGTAAAGACTGTACTAGATAGTAAAGACTGTACCAGATAGTAAAGACTGTACAATATAGTAAAGACTGTACTAGATAGTAAAGACTGTACCAGATAGTAAAGAGATAGTAAAGACTGTACTAGATAGTAAAGACTGTACCAGATAGTAAAGACTGTACCAGATAGTAAAGACTGTACAATATAGTAAAGACTGTACCAGATAGTAAAGACTGTACTAGATAGTAAAGACTGTACAATATAGTAAAGACTGTACAAGATAACTGTACTAGATAGTAAAGACTGTACTAGATAGTAAAGACTGTACAATATAGTAAAGACTGTACTAGATAGTAAAGACTGTACTAGATAGTAAAGACTGTACCAGATAGTAAAGACTGTACAGATAGTAAAGTAAAGACTAGTACAGCTTTTGCTTTTTTTAGATAGTAAATAACTGTTTAGAGCCAGATAGTAAAGACTGTACTAGATAGTAAAGACTGTACAATATAGTAAAGACTGTACCAGATAGTAAAGACTGTACCAGATAGTAAAGACTGTACCAGATAGTAAAGACTGTACCAGATAGTAAAGACTGTACCAGATAGTAAAGACTACTATTGGACCTGGGAACCCGACACATTTTAATCTTTCTGTCCTCCAAAAAGTTCGACATGCGCACTTTTCCTGGTGACGTCAGCAGAGGGAGGTGTGCACTGAGCAGTGATCATCTGAAGGAGTGAGGTGACTCTTACATTGGTATGCAATGCAGCCTCATTGAAATGCAATTTTTTTCTTCGCATTAAAAAGCTATTGCTGCTCTGTATGATGACGTAGATGTGGAAGCGAACGGGTTTTTTTTTGGAAGACGAACAGATAGGGTTTTTTTTTCAATCACGCAGAACACATGTCTTAAGTGAGTTAAAGTTCTGCTTGTGTTGGAGAAAAAGCCATTTAGTGTCACATTTGTCTTGCAGTTTAAAAGGATTTCTTCCCAGCACAGCTCTCTGTATTGCAGCTGTCCAGCAGGATCTTCAGGACCTTAATCTCTGTAACACCACTGACACGCTGTCTGCAGGTAGTGAAGCTTTGCAAGACATGCCTTTCATGGAATTCCTAGCCGGGAGCATTTCCGGTATGAAAACACTCTGCTCCAGATGTTGAATGATTTCAGTATTTGCATTCATGTGGATCAATAACATATCTTTGTGGCTCATTGTAGGTGCACTGGGACTGGCAGTTGGCCATCCACTAGACACTGTGAAGGTTGTATGATCTCTATTATAATCTATAAAAATGACCACATGCATACATTACATTACATTACATTACATTACAGTCATTTAGCAGACGCTTTCATCCAAAGCGACTTACAATAAGTGTATTCAACATAGGTATTCAAGAGAACTACTAGTCACCAGAAGTCATAAGTGCATCTCCTTTCTTAAACAAGCATCTTAAAGCATAAACCAGAGCAAAAGTATAGTGCAGAAGCAAATTACTACGAAAACAATAATTGCAACAGACTAATACGAATACAATAAGTGCTACAAACTACTACGAATAGGATAAGTGCAGTAAACGAATATGAATACAATAAGTGCAACAACTAATACGAATGCATACATACAACTTTTTTTATCCTGACACCTTATGTTTCATTTTTCTAGGTGCGCCTGCAGGCCCAGTCAATCTATAAAGGGATATTTCACTGTATGTCTAAAACATACTCCAATGAAGGGGTAGGTGTAATGTCTCCTTACATTTGTTTCACCAGATATCATTGCATGAATAGCAGCCTCTACCAGAAAACAAATGACAGAAAGTATTGATGCATGCTTATTTATCTGTTTATTATGCTTTATTATCACATCAGCTCCGGGGATTCTTCAAGGGTATGTCATTTCCAGTTCTGACCATGGGCATCACCAACTCTGTTGTCTTTGGCTCTTACAGTAATGCCTTAGCTTACCTCACTCAAGGCAAACCGGCCTCTGCTGCTCAGGTCTTCACCGCCGGCTGTTTCTCAGGCATGATGCAGGTAAGAACACCTGGCGTTCACCGTCCGGGTTCATCCAAAGCACCTTGGCAGGACCAAAGCTGCAGATATTACTGGTTCCACACGGCCACAAGTGCTGTGAAACAGACCATTTTCAGGGGGTGAGATCTCTCTATTCACAGAGATAACTGACTAGTTAACTGATTAGTTGTAGTTTTACTTAGCCTGTGTGTTTTCCCCACCTAAGGAGAATTGAGATATTGTGTGGTGACAAGACAAGTGTGATGTGCTACTGACCCCTGGAGGTTGCAATGTTCATCACATCCCAGAAAACTAAAGTCTTGGTCAGAGCGGGGTCAAGAATGTGATCCGACCCAGGTGACTGAGGACAGGCCAAGGGGTTCATGAAATATGCAGAAATCACCCAGGTACATTAAGATATTTCCTGTGTTTAGGCAGAGATTTAGCCTAATGTTTTGGCCCAAGTAAAGGCTGTAAGGTTGAAGTATAATTAAATAGTGATTAACACACCTTGTCACTGGAAGAAGTTTCAGTCAAGAGGGTGCCAAAGTCATCAGAATTCCTTCTGAGAGAACCATGACTACCACAAATTAAGAGCAACCGTTTTGAAATCTTGCCATTAATCTTTTAGGTACCATGTCATGGACCAATGTATTCACTCCGACCCGACAGTGGTGGACAAAAGGTCAGGGGTGTCACCAAAATAATGAAGAAATCAACTTCCTCTTATTCCCAAAACTGCTGAGAGCGACGTTAACCTGGAAATAAAGAGAAACTATTGAGCAAAGAGTAAACGGAACATCTCAACCTGCTGCTGTGGATGTCGTGTTTCATGTACGAGATTTATTAACTTACTCTGTGCACAGTGATTGGTCGATTTTCCCTACGTTGGTAAATTCCTCATAACAAAAAAAAGAAAGCAGGGGGAACAAATGCATGCAATGAAGTGTTTGTGTGACCATAGCAGAGAAGAGGAAACAAGAATTATGAGTTCTGCCAGGACACTTGCTGACAATAACACTATACTTGTGAATGGAACTGGCCGAACAGGTTAACAAACCATTCAATGTTATCTTATTGACTTTGAATTGTTGTTTGGCCACAACAGGCAGAACTGATCTTTACATGGGACACGTTGTCAGTAAAAAAAAAAGAATATCACCAGACTTATCCTTTAAGCTTTATGTTATAAAACCTTAAATACTGAATAGAACAAATGTATAAACTATGCAGATATTGGGTTGAATAACACTTAAAATTGATCTGCCTTTAGGTGTGTGTAAACGCACCCATCGACCTGGTGAAGGTGCGTCTGCAGGGTCAAACAACAGTTGGCCGATACCGTGGACCTGTTCATTGTGTCGCCGTCATCCTTAAGGAAGATGGACCCAAAGGTCTGTTCAGGGGAGGGCTGGCCATCGCCCTGAGGGACATACCCTGCTACGGACTCTACTTTTTGCCCTACGAAGTCACTCGAAAGGCTCTGACCACGAGTGGCAAAGAGCCAGGTCAGTGTCAACATGTGTGAAATACTGAGGGTCATTTCTGTCAGGAAATAAAAAAAACATTAATCGAAAATCAAAATGATCACATGGTAAGCCAAACTTTTTTTTTTTAAAGTCAAAATTATGAAATATTACAATACATTTATAGTATGCTATTTTAAAATGAAGTGGTAAAAGTATTGTGGAATGATAATACGTCATAATTACATTTAGACTTAGTATCTCATGATATTGATTTAGTTTGCACCTAGTTTTGGAAAAGACATCATTTAAATAAGACTTAATATGGACTCTGTATCTCCTGCGTTTGATTTACAGTATTATTGTGATTGTCTTGTCCTGGTGTACGTGGGCTTCTATATGAAAGATACAGATAAAACAAATAAAAAAAGGATGATCTAACATTGGCGAGTCCAGCTTTCTCTGGACGGAGCTTTGTTAACTGCTCTCCAGGAGAAAGTTTGTTGTTAGTTTTCGTTGAGCAATGCTAAATGTCCAGGTTTATTTTAATCCAAAGTCCTTTTTCAGAACAGACACAACTTCAAAGATTGACATTATTTACTAACGTTTCCGTCCTCAGGTACTTTTGCAATATTGATGGCCGGTGGCATTGCTGGCGTGATGACCTGGGCCTGTGCCACGCCCATGGACGTGGTCAAAGCCCGGCTCCAGATGTCAGGGGCCGGCGGCAGGCAGTACAGAGGGGTCCTCCACTGCATGAGCGTGAGCTTCAGAGAGGAGGGATTGAGGGTCTTTTTCAAAGGCCTTCTACTGAACAGCCTGAGGGCTTTCCCCGTCAACGCTGTCACGTTCCTCAGCTACGAGAGTCTGATGAGGATGTTCTGTCCACCGACGGGATGACCGTGCCGTTGAAAATCGAAAAAAGATCTTCCCATGGCGTGGAGATGTTAATATACAGCTACAATTCTCAGGGTTATTTAACAATATCAGTTAAAAGACCATTTAGTATTGAATCAGTGTAAGAATGTCTAAATGGGTCAACTCTTAAGAAGCTAGTGTCAGAAACCTGAACGTACCTCGATCCCTGGGACTTTATCTTCCGGTTAAGCTGCTCCTGTTTATGGACATCAAATCCACTGTACTTGACAAAATATGAAGTTATCGCCTTGTTTTTCACCATATGTTTTTTTTTTCTTTTTTCAAAGCATTGTATTCCTCTCAAGCGCACACAAACAATGAATGATTTCATAATAAATAAACAATAAAAAGAATGTACATGATTTTATTATTGGTGACTGGTCCATGGTGTCATTCATGTAAACCCCCTCTAGAAAATGTGCTTGAAGGTCACACATAAATACACTGTTCATATTAAAAGTGCCTATTGAGTTGGCAGTTTACGTCCTGATCTTAAAAGTCGGGCTGGAATTGGGTGAACCTTGAATTAAAGCTTCTATAGTCTACATTATTACATTAACAATAGATCAATTGAGTTTGTGTTATGTGAAAAGGGTCACTCGTAGTGACAAAAATAATGAACCAATTCTTCAGCCCCTCAACAGTAAACATAGTTAGCAACTAGCTAGTGAGCTGACTAGAGCAGAGACTACAGGCAGAGAGTAAATATTGGGCTTGCAATCGCCTGGAGACCAGAGACATGGCTCTAGCTGGATCTCAATGCTTCTCCGAGTCCTCCAACACGTCCATCATACACACCTCTTCAGGTGATAATATGTCAGTGTTTTGCATTTACAGCTACCTCTTAGTGGTCAGTGAGGGGTTTAAGAGTGGTGAGTCAAAACACAATTCCCAATTTGAGGAATGAATGAAAATGTATTGTTTAAATCTGCAAACAGAATAAATTGGATGTATGATAGTTATAATCAGAATTATAGTGTGTATCTAAATCAGCAATGCAACCTGTGATCACTGTAACTCAAAATTCCCCCCAAAAATGTTTACACAATGTGCGAGAAAATACTTTTTTTTTTTATTTTCTGCAGTGTCCATCAAACATCATTACATCCTCACTAATGAGTTACATTAGTGAATATCTTTTACATAATTGATTTGCACATCCCCAAACAAACTGCACACACACACACACACACACACACACACACACACACACACACACACACACACACACACACACACACACACACACACACACACACGCACACACACACACCATTCCAAAGAATTTACATGGAAGAGAAGATGTAAAAAAATATGCTTGTAGGATATCAATATCACATCGAAGTCCAAACTTGGGTTTTAGAAGCACTTTCAAAGAAACAAATTCTCAAAACAATAACCAGAAATAACCGCGTAGAATGGAAATGTTTATAATGTTTTTATTTTTTTTATTTGTTCAAGTCAGATTACCCATATGGTCACCTTTAAAACATATGCCTGATCAAGAGCATAACACATCACAAAAATGACTGCAAAAACTGCAGCAAAAGAAGGATTTGTCCTTTCAGACGCCTGATTGATTTTGTTAGATACTAACCTAAGAAAATTTGGAGAGAAGCCTGGACTCACACACCAGTAGAGTAGGAGACTTGAGGCAGTATGATTAAAGCAGTAAGGTCAAAATATGATTCATATGTACATTAGATTATTGGCACCAAACAACTGTTTTTGTCAAGGTGTCAATGTTCGAAAACAAATTTCAATTTATCATAGACTTATACATCTATGAAGCCGATGTATGTTTGAAAGTAGCAACAACGACAGAGTGGCTCACAGAGAGGACAATCTCATGAGTGGTTTAGGTTTTACTCTGACTCATACTGGAATAAATTAACAGTGGTTCGATCCTTGTGGCAGGAAGCTTTTTACGAAAACTGGTATATAACATATTGGGTTTATTTTATGTTATGCAGGCCGTTGGTTCGGTTCTTTGTGATAATATCGCTTAATAATCTGACTAACAAACAGTTAGTCCAACACAAATGTACTCTTTATTTGGTGGAAAAACCAAAAGTGAGTGCATTTGCAATGTCGCCAACAATCCCTCAGTGCACAAGAAAACTGAGTGCAAACAACTACAGTAAGTAGAGTCTGTGATTGAACCAGGAAGTAGTTTTATTGGACTGTGACAGATGTGATTTGTTTAAACCTGTTTGATTGTCTGACTGTTGGACATAACTGGTTTAGCCTAACCCTAGTTATAACAAAGCGTCATGGATCCATTCATTCTCTAAACCCGTTTTAATCATGAAGGCTGCTATCCCAGCATGCACTGGGGGGGGGAGTCATTTAACAAAAACAAAAAAAAGTCAGTACATAAATCCCTACATACACCTTCAACACTTTGTGATGGAGGATGAGCATTCCTGGAATGCAGTATGTGGCTTTCAAATGTTCCACACAACGTTTAGAAATGTGTCAAACGGCAAGTCAAAGCTTTGGCTGGACAAGCCTCCAAAAGGCCTCCCGTCTCAGGCACCAGTGCCCGATTCACATCTCAATTCAGATGCAAATCAAGAGCAATTTTACATTTTATGATACAGTGCAGGTATCACCAGCACAGAATTAAAATATTACAGCTTCAATTCTTTACAGATATTCACAAAAGCATACATTCAGCAGCTGCTGAACCCCAGATGCGAAACAAACCCAGCACACTCTGGAATGGAAACGTAAGACAAAGAGCTTACAGAAGTAATTTCCTTCAAAAAGCTGAAGGACACCCTGAGCTTCCCCCTTTTACTGACCCACATCAGACAAAGCAAAGGACCGAGGCTGGTTGAAGTGTAAGAAGGTAATCAGGTTTAGGACAAACGCAGTCCCCGAACTTTACCTTAAGATCCAAAACATGATAATGACAGGTAGATCCTGGGGGAAAAAAACATGGGTGGGTCCTCTTTAAACAGGAATATGTGCACGATGAAGAACAATCAAACATCCGGGGATCCTTGCTGGACAGCCCCAGGAGAGGAAATAGCTTTTTGTTCACACCTTGCTCCCATTTCAGGCAACATTTTAGTCCTAAGTTCTGAGTCCTCAGTGTGACTGAGGGGCTTGGAAGTTCTGGTCCTGCAGAAGTGGTTTGTGGTTCTGCTCAGCAGCCATAGCCTGTAAGGTTTCCCTCTGGATCTGCCTGGCCTTAGTGTACAAAAAGACCCCGATGAACACGAAAAAGGTGCCGATGGCGCTGAGGAAGGTGATGTGGTTGCTGAACACGATGATGCTCAGCCAAACGGACAAGGCATGTTTGACAGTGCTGGCAACACTGAGGAAGAGATGAGGGGTTTTAACTGTTGGCATGAACTTAACTACAAATTAATCAAATTCATGGTGATAAAACATGACTTGTCAAAAGAAGGTTCAGTGGAGGGTATGAATGCATATACACCAGTAAAAAGACACTGATGTGTAAAATCGGTGCAGTTCCCCTTTAAGATAAATTGAAATTGAAGATTTGCAGTTTGCATTGCTTGCAAATAAGCACACGCAGCATGTTGTTATCCAATAAGCACATCCCATTTTCAGCATGTTGATAAACTTATCAAGAAACTCTGTACCGAGATAAAAAGGATCATATTCAGGCAGGTTTACCCAATGAAGTGGCCAACAGTGTTTATGAGTATCCAGCTTTATCAGAACATCCAAACCTGCAGCTGGCATGAGCTAGTTGGGACAAAAGTAAGGGATGGTGACACAAGTAACTGGAAGACGGCTTCAGTGAAGAATAAAAAGCCATGTGATAGATGTCTCCTACCTGAAGGTTACAGGGGAGATCCGTCCCATGAGAGCGTAGGCAGTGACGCTCTGCAGGTGGAAGAGGCCGCCGTCGAAAAGCAGCAACAGGATGATGTCTTGACTGAAGATGAAGCTTCGGCCGCTCTTCCCGATCACTGGGATGTCCTGGAAAGAAGACGGAGCATGAGTTACAAACTGTATTTTTTTTATTAATAAACTATCAACTCATGTGTTCTACACATCCCTGCCAGTTTTCTTAAGAAGGTATTGTTATTGTAGTGTATTGCTTTTTAACATCTGATAGAAATAGTCCACAGAAACACCACATCGATTCTCTGTGCAGTGAATCTTCCAGCTGTGTAATATAGGTAGGTTGGATGTTTTGTAAAATCTTTTAATCTTTGTAGTCTTGACTACAGACTTAAGGTATTTAACAAACTATGAACACACAGATTCAGTACACCGATAACTGGAGCAATTATGTGTTAACCTACCATGAGGAACACCCAGGCAGGTATGAGCATGATGACTGCCGCTGCACTGGTATAGAACTGCAGTTCTGCAGGGCTGAAAAAAGTCTTTATAGCAAATGTTTGATTGCACACAATTCAATAATTTGGCAGTTATAAATCAGAGGGTTCACAGTCTTTTACCTGAACTTATATGTGTCTCCACTTAGCAGTTTTTTGGAGAATACGTTCTGCAAACTGAGATCAGACATAAAAGGGGTTAAGAGATAAGATAAGATAAGAAATTGACTTAGATATAGCATCACACTGCTGTGGGACAGCTGCGTTAAGTGCTGCAGTACCAGTCCATGATGTTGGTGGAGAGAGCGGCGGAGAAGCCGAGCATGTTGAAGCTGATCTCTGTGGCTGTGCAGAGGGCCAGGCCCGCCATGACAGGGAACAGGGACAGGTTCACCCACAACCCTGCAGTAGGAGAACAAACAGCACACACAATGGCATGAGTCATCGCACCCATCAACACAAAACACTAGACCTGAATGTTTTGTAAATTTCCCCGCTGAGGGACTAATAAAGGATTATCTTATCTTATCTTATCTTTCACCTGTTGCAGTCTTAAGGTAGGACCACGTTTCATTCATTATTGCAAACAAAATGTCGAAGTGACTGATGGTAGTGTTGTGAAATACAATGTTCTACTCCTAACAGCCATCAAGTTAACCCAGTAGATCTGCTTTTTGGGATTTGCTGTTCTGAATTGACACTCCTACTTAAAGCGTCAGTAGGAGTGTCAAGTCGGTTAGCTCAAAATGCTTACAGCGGTGTCACATTAAAGTATACGACTGGTGTTTTACTTGATTTTCTTATTGTCAACAAATCCTGATTGTAGACTAAAACCAACACTGCAATTGAATCAGAAGTGAAAAGACATTCAAAAAGACATTCAATTTCCCCTAAAGCCCTGGTGTCCTGACATTTTGTGCCCTGACACCTCATACAGACATACATCAGCGGGTCCTCTACCTGTGTACTCCCCCAGGATCAGCCTGGACATGATGACAGTGAAGATGGGTGCTGAGCTCTTCACTGTCTCTGCAAAAGACACCGCCACATTTTTCAGGCTCACCAAGCCCAGAACCACTGAAGTGAACCTGACAAATGGAGTGAAGATGACGCAAATACTGGACTTTTTGAATACAATTTCTTTCTTTTTTTTAAGGGATTGCTTCATTATTTGTAAATGTATTAGCGACTCTGCACTACTTTAGTAGTTAAATGACTTTCTAAATTACTAAAAAGAGAGAGGGGACCCACCTCATGAGCCCAACAAACAGCATGATCATGATGAAGTTGGAGGGGTACTCGGTTCTGGACTTGTGCTGGTACAGGCAACAGGGCACAAACATCTTTAGGAAGCCTATGACGGTGGTGGAGAGCATCTGAATGGCCCCTGGGGAGTAGCAACAAAATCACGTTGGTTTTTTTAAGAAAAATGCGAGATTTAGGAAATCAATCATAGTTGATTGTCGTACAATTTGATGTATTTAAATATAAACATTTTATGTCAAAGTAACATCAAATGTAATGTAACGCACTTAAATATATAGCACAAATGACAAATGTAGTATGTTTATGCTTACAGTAAAATGTTTGGCGTCACTGTCTCGACACTTTTTTCATACTTTTGACAAAACAATAAGAGGTTGCATATCTCAAGCAAGTCACATGTTTCTGCAAGTCGTTCTTAACGCCTAGGAGGCAGGAAGTCAAGCTTAAGTTTATAGTGTGCTTTATAAATATTAAGCAGTAACACAAAATACATATGTATATATAAAAGGGCCAAACCCTGCAACACCACCAGTATGGTTCTGTGGGATGTTACTAATCAACGGCAATAACGTTACAATAAAGTCTCATGCCTTATTTAGTCTAGTTAGAAGGAGCATACGTATAGTTATCATTTTATTTACCCAGCATGCTGGGCTCCCCCTCCAGCAGTGACAGGATGTACTTGTTGAGAAACAGGGTGCAGAAGCTGAAGAAGTACCAGAGGCCCAGGTAGGTCAGGGAGAGCCAGTCCCCCACCCCTGAATCCGCCTCGATCATCGTCGTCTCTGTGACTGTGATCTTTAGCACCTGCTCCCCTGGCAGGCTCTCACTGCGGGCCAGCACCACTCGCTCCTGGTGGGTGCGGAGCGGTGACAGTAGGCGCCACAGCGGGTGCATAGCATTCTGCTTGCCGCCCGGCATTCCAGCCTACTACCTGTGGGCCCTCAAGGGGGGCCCCGACAGGTGGGTGATGAGAGGGAGGTGAGGGTTCGGTGAGAGTTTGGAGTGTTAATCCATCTTCTGATTGATCTGTGAGTCTTGCAGTAAATGCCTGGGATGCTTTGAGTCCTGGTGTCCCCTGTCCTCTGCTGCAGAAGCTGGAAAGTCTCCTGTCAGGGGAGAGACAAAATCATCTTTCACACACCAGCGTCGTACACATTAATGATTGTACATTCACTTGCTATAGCTTTTTTTTAAATAACACATATATAACCATCTCCTCTCCCTTCAAAGCAGCTTTTGCCCCAGAGCATTATTGAACTGAACTCCACAAATGCCCCTCATCCCCACCATCATCCATCATCATCATCATCATCATCATGACACCCCACACCACAGACATAAAGATGGAATATTTAAATAACGAAATAAGTACATATTTGTGGACTACGACAATGATGCTGCTGTTACCTATGATGAAACACTAGTCACATAAACACAGATACAACATCACATGGAACACTACTCACATAAACACAGATACAACATGAAACACTATTCACATAAACACAGATACAACATCACATGAAACACTATTCACATAAACACAGATACAACATCACATGAAACACTAGTCACATAAACACAGATACAACATCACATGGAACACTAGTCACATAAACACAGATACATCACATGGAACACTATTCACATAAACACAGATACAACATCACATGAAACACTAGTCACATAAACACAGATACAACATGAAACACTAGTCACATAAACACAGATACAACATCACATGGAACACTAGTCACATAAACACAGATACAACATGGAACACATCACATAAACACTAGATCACATAAACACAGATAAACAACATACAACATGAAACACTAGTCACATAAACACAGATACAACATCACATGAAACACTATTCACATAAACACAGATACAACATCACATAAACACATACAACATCACATGGAACACTAGTCACATAAACACAGATACATCACATGGAACACTAGTCACATAAACACAGATACAACATCACATGAAACACTAGTCACATAAACACAGAACACATGAAACACTATTCACATAAACACAGATACAACATGAAACACTAGTCACATAAACACAGATACAACATGGAACACTAGTCACATAAACACAGATACAACATCACATAAACACTAGTCACATAAACACAGATACAACATCACATAAACACTAGTCACATAAACACAGATACAACATGAAACACTAGTCACATAAACACAGATACAACATCACATGAAACACTAGTCACATAAACACAGATACAACATGGAACACTAGTCACATAAACACAGATACAACATGAAACACTATTCACATAAACACAGATACAACATGAAACACTATTCACATAAACACAGATACAACATCACATGGAACACTAGTCACATAAACACAGATACAACATTAAACACTAGTCACATAAACACAGATACATCACATGGAACACTAGTCACATAAACACAGATACAACATCACATGGAACACTAGTCACATAAACACAGATACAACATGAAACACTAGTCACATAAACACAGATACATCACATTAAACACTAGTCACATAAACACAGATACAACATCACATGGAACACTATTCACATAAACACAGATACAACATCACATGAAACACTATTCACATAAACACAGATACATCACATGGAACACTAGTCACATAAACACAGATACAACATCACATTAAACACTAGTCACATAAACACAGATACAACATCACATGAAACACTATTCACATAAACACAGATACATCACATGGAACACTAGTCACATAAACACAGATACATCACATGGAACACTAGTCACATAAACACAGATACAACATCACATGGAACACTAGTCACATAAACACAGATACAACATGAAACACTAGTCACATAAACACAGATACAACATGAAACACTAGTCACATAAACACAGATACAACATGAAACACTAGTCACATAAACACAGATACAACATCACATGAAACACTAGTCACATAAACACAGATACAACATCACATAAACACATAAACACAGATACATCACATTAAACACTATTCACATAAACACAGATACAACATCACATGGAACACTAGTCACATAAACACAGATACATCACATGGAACACTAGTCACATAAACACAGATACAACATCACATGAAACACTAGTCACATAAACACAGATACAACATGGAACACTAGTCACATAAACACAGATACAACATTAAACACTAGTCACATAAACACAGATACAACATGGAACACTAGTCACATAAACACAGATACAACATTAAACACTAGTCACATAAACACAGATACAACATCACATTAAACACTAGTCACATAAACACAGATACAACATCACATGGAACACTAGTCACATAAACACAGATACAACATCACATTAAACACTATTCACATAAACACAGATACATCACATGGAACACTAGTCACATAAACACAGATACATCACATTAAACACTAGTCACATAAACACAGATACAACATCACATTAAACACTAGTCACATAAACACAGATACAACATCACATTAAACACTAGTCACATAAACACAGATACAACATTAAACACTAGTCACATAAACACAGATACAACATCACATTAAACACTAGTCACATAAACACAGATACAACATTAAACACTAGTCACATAAACACAGATACAACATCACATGAAACACTAGTCACATAAACACAGATACAACATCACATTAAACACTAGTCACATAAACACAGATACAACATCACATGAAACACTAGTCACATAAACACAGATACATCACATGAAACACTAGTCACATAAACACAGATACAACATGGAACACTAGTCACATAAACACAGATACAACATCACATGGAACACTAGTCACATAAACACAGATACAACATGGAACACTAGTCACATAAACACAGATACAACATGAAACACTAGTCACATAAACACAGATACAACATGGAACACTAGTCACATAAACACAGATACAACATGGAACACTAGTCACATAAACACAGATACAACATGAAACACTAGTCACATAAACACAGATACAACACCACATTAAACACTAGTCACATAAACACAGATACAACATCACATTAAACACTAGTCACATAAACACAGATACAACATTAAACACTAGTCACATAAACACAGATACAACATGGAACACTAGTCACATAAACACAGATACAACATCACATGAAACACTAGTCACATAAACACAGATACAACATCACATTAAACACTAGTCACATAAACACAGATACAACATCACATGAAACACTAGTCACATAAACACAGATACAACAACATGAACAAACACACAGTCACATAAACACAGATACAACATGGAACACTAGTCACATAAACACAGATACAACATCACATGAAACACTAGTCACATAAACACAGATACAACATGGAACACTAGTCACATAAACACAGATACAACATGAAACACTAGTCACATAAACACAGATACAACATGGAACACTAGTCACATAAACACAGATACAACATGGAACACTAGTCACATAAACACAGATACAACATGAAACACTAGTCACATAAACACAGATACAACATGAAACACTAGTCACATAAACACAGATACAACATGGAACACTAGTCACATAAACACAGATACAACATGGAACACTAGTCACATAAACACAGATACAACACCACATAAACACTAGTCACATAAACACAGATACAACATCACATTAAACACTAGTCACATAAACACAGATACAACATAAACACTAGTCACATAAACACAGATACAACATTAAACACTAGTCACATAAACACAGATACAACATTAAACACTATTCACATACACACAGATACACAGCTACAACATTAAACACTAGTCACATAAACACAGATACAACACCACATTAAACACTAGTCACATAAACACAGATACAACACATTAAACACTAGTCACATAAACACAGATACAACATTAAACACTAGTCACATAAACACAGATACAACACCACATGAAACACTAGTCACATAAACACAGATACAACATTAACACTAGTCACATAAACACAGATACAACACATAAACACAGATACAACACCACATTAAACACTAGTCACATAAACACAGATACAACATTAAACACTAGTCACATAAACACAGATACACCACCACAGAGAACACTAGTCACATAAACACAGATACAACATTAAACACTAGTCACATAAACACAGATACACCACCACAGAGCTCCTCGCATGAAAGTAACCAGAATACCAGGTGAACCTAACACGACCCTCTCTTCACACAGACTGTGGTATCTGGTGGAGCGTGGTCTGTTATTCCAGCCCCAGGTGGTGGTTTCCTTATCTCCGGAGCTTTGTTCTCAACGCGCAACAATGTAACCCCACCGGGTCTAAAGGGAGAACTCTTACCTCTTGGAATGAAGCTGCTGGTTTCCAACTTGAGCTTTGAAAGGTTGCAAACCCGGCCGGTCAACGACACGGAGTGTTGCAGAAAGAGGAAGTTGCACATTGACGTTTGCCTGCAGAGGCATGCGGTGTGGAGCAGAGGAGGCTACACCGCCCGACGCCACTTTACGCACAGCTCTCTGCGCACAAACACCTCCTGCGTGTGCGTCTGAGTTACCATCTCCACAATCTGTGCACCTGACTGAGAGACGTGGCTGCTGACCCCAGAGAACAACACAAAGCAAGCCAGCCTCTTCACAATAAAACAGGAAGTCTCCAATTAAATGTAGCACCCATGACTGTCTGCCCAGTGGTAACCAGAGGGTGCTCTCTGGGTCCAAACTCATTGAATTGCATTTTTATTTATATTTTTACTCTTTTAATCTTAAATATATATGTTTGATTATCAGTTGGTATATTTCTCCAGATTAAAAAGAATATGGTTTCATTTTGCAGGATGCAATATCTGCGTTTCCGGTGAGACTCAGTTGGACTTGCCACGACACACTTGGTGGTGATTGATGTCTTCAAAGGGTTGCTCAAGATTTCTGTCGTAATTTAAAACCAATGCAATATTTGATTTGTTCATCAAATGCAAATTAAAGGGGCTCTGCATACAAATATAGTAGTTCTGTGACTACTATGGAGGTTATTATTCCAGATGCATTCATGTCTATGGACAACAGTTATATTTACACAACATAGATTGCAGTTCTGCTGCAAAATAATACATGTAACTGCACTACTACACCTACAGTACCAGTCACAAGTTTGGACACTTCTCATTCAATGGTTTTTCTTTATTTTCTACATTGTAGATTAATATTGAAGACATCCAAACTATGAAGGAACACATATGGAATTATGTGGTAAACAAACAAATGCTCAACAAACCAGAATATGTTTTATATTTTAGATTATTCAAAGTAGTTGAATGAGAAGGTGTGAACAAACTTTTGACTGGTTCTGTATAACTGACTTTAATACAATGAGTAACTGCATTAATATGGTTGGCTTATTAATTGGTGTTAATTGGTGCATATTGTATTTGTATTATTAATTATATCCAGTTATTATAACCAAATAGTACTGTAAAACATGTTATAGGAGTTGTAGTTTCCCACTGTGACCACTGGAGGGAGACAAACACTGAGGATGCGTTATCATTGAAGCACAGCAGTGATTCAGGGTTGCACTTTCATAAAGTTTGGTTGATTTGTAAGATACAGATTTGTTTTAATGGGCAGGCAAGGCAGCAGAAGATAGTCTGTCTGTTTTGGGTTAATGCTCCAAAAACACTGGAACTCTCCAACAACCAGAACCATCTTTAGACCCTGCCTGCTAAAGCCCCCCCTCTCTGAACCCCTGGTTTGTAATACAGGTCTATTAATAATTTAAAGTCTCCCAAGACAATGTTTACCACACTTTACTCTTCCAGAGCCACATAACACATCATACGGCTGCTTTTACAGGGTGAAAAATAGAACTGCCCCCAACTTGTTAACTGATCTCTGTGTGTTCAACATATGTGCTATAGATAAGATAAGATAAGATAAGATAAGATAAGATAATCCTTTATTAGTCCCGCAGCAGGGAAATTAGCAGGCTTACAGCAGCAGAGAGTAAAGTGCACACAAGAGACATAGTAAATAAAGACAAGATAAAAATAAAAAAATGAAAAATAAAAAAACAAGTATTATAAATAAGCAATAAAAACAGTAGAAAAACACAATAACTGAAATATAATATTTACAGACAGAAAAAAACTATTTTAACTATTATTGCACAGTGTTTTTATTGTCATGTGTCATGTGGTCTGCTGGGAGCAGAGCTGAGTTTCCCTTTTACTCCAGCACTGGGATAAAATAATAAAAAAAACTTATCAATGTGACTCCAACTTTCCAATTAGTGCAGTCAAAAACTAAAGAACCCTTCACAGTGATAGTAGGGTATTTAATGCATGATTTGTGGAATTCATTTAAATTATTATTTTAGAGGCTTACTATGAAACTTGAAAAAAAAAGACTTGAAAAGTGGACTGAAATTTCAGTAAATTCTTGCATTTACTGAAAAGCAAGATTTGGATTCATTCTAATGTTTAGTTCTGATAAATATTGAATTATGTCACTATTCATCTCATTGTATTGTGTAAAAGAAGCCTCTCCGTCCTCCAGAGAGCAGCAGCGCCACCAGCACACCAGCTCAAAGGCGAAGAAGAAATGAAAAAAGCAGAAGAACAACGAGCTTTTGTTCCTGTTGACACATTGTGTTTATTGTGAAATATGAAACTTTTTTTCAGTGGGAGGTGACAGCAACAGGAGTGTGATAACATAGTCCCACAGGCCGGCAGGGGAATGGACGAGCAGAGGTCAGTGGAGCGTTTGTGGAGTTATGTATTCACCCTTACAGGTTATGGTTTCATCTATTTCCTCGTTTGCGTCATGAGGACATGTTATGGCATGCTCTGTTATGATATCTAGAAACATTAGAGGTAGTTGGTGCAAACTGTGATACAACTTCAAAAAGGTTTATGATTATTATCATAAACTGAATCTCACAGTCTTTGGTTCATCTGCTGACTGTCTCTAGGTGGAGCTGGTAAAAGTCATGGAGAAATGTGGCATAAGTGAATTTATTAAATAGACATTTTAGTCTAGATCTGATGATAAAGAAGTGATTTTTTTAGTGCACGAGGAAAAAGTAAGTTAGTAAGAAAAATCATTGGAATGTCAATGATGAAATGATGTTACCTTAAGTTATTAAAGACAATACTAACATATTCAGCACACACATTATGATTTTTGGTCTGCCTGCATGAATAGATTAATAGATTTCTTGCCATTCATTATGTTATTGAATAACCTTTAAACGTTTGTCCATTTCATTCAAATCTTTATTTTTGTAATATTTTCAATCTGGCCTTACACACACAAAAACACCTTTATTGTGATTCTTTCCCCAAAGCTGAATATTAAAGTGCTGCTTTAATGAAGCACTGTGGTGAATTCACTTTATTTCCAAACTGTCCATCTTGCCACGCTCTACATCAGTCATGGGTCTGTCATTACTGACTGTACACGTGACAAAACAAGAACATTCATGTGAAAAGCTGACTCTTATGTAGATCCACATTCCCTCTGGTTTCACAGCAGGATCACTTTCAGGATTCTCCAGACTGAGCCTTGGCTGTTGTAGCTCCCCGTGCTCAGTAAGGCAGTGTGGACTTTTCAAATATACTTGAAATCCTTGTGCACTGCAGACACAGCGTTTATTGAGTACTCACCTTATTTCTTGTTTCAGGTAGCTTCACGTCCTGCCTCTGTGTGTTTCTGCCTGCCTGTGTTATTACCTAGCCTGCTGTGATTGGTTTAACCCCTCCCTCATTACTCTTTCTCTCTTGTGTGTTTAGTCTTTGCTCCGCCCCAGTGAGCATTTTTCTGTCTATTAGACGTCTAATAGTGGTTCAAAAGTGAAAGTTTATTCAACGTCTATTTGTAGACGTCTATTAGACATTCACGTTTAGACCACATTTAGACGTGATTTTCAATATTGGCTTTCAACTGAGAAATGTGGATGTGGTTTCATAGTTAATCTAAAATGATGATATAACATTATTAGCACAATGTAGAGGGTTACAAATGCACTATTGCAAATCATTAGCCGGTTGAAAAGACGGCTAAAAGACGTCTATAGACGTTTAGACCCGATTTCAACCAGTTTTAGACCAGATTTAGACGTCTAAATCCCGTCTAGTGCTCACTGGGCCTAATGACCCTTTTTTATTTAACCTGCTTTGGGTGTTTTAAGTCCTGGAATTTAGTCAGCTGTCGGTGTACACAGTGTGACACTTACTTTATAACAAAGGTCCATTTAAAGCAGTTTTTTAGATCTTTTTAGTCATCTGGCCTGTACTTACTGAACACGCTGTTTCACAAGGACATTTCTTTATATTTCCTTATTTGTCCAATTTTTCATAGGCATTTTTAGAGAAAACATTTTGACATGCCACAGAAGGAAAAGCACGTGTAAAAAATGTAATTGATGAACCCTGTAACACTGTCATGGTTAACTGGGGCATTCTAGTTGAATAGAACCATTGTTCATTTTTTAACACTGTTGCTTTTTCTGCTACAACTCACAATGTCTGCAGTCAAAAAGGCCTACTGTATTCATATATATATACAGTATATATAAAAATATAAAGTGAACCTTTTTTTTTTTTACACTGCAGTTTTTTGCTGGGCAACCAGATTTCCAGGCAACCAGAGGGAAGCCCTGATCTTCCGTCTCCAAACCTGAGGCCAAGACACCAGGATTTGATCACGACACCATGTGGACCGGTGAGCTGCTGCAGGATAAAATAAGCAGGGCTCTAGATTTTTTTTAAGTGTTATGAAATCGAGGGAAACTGAAACAAATTGTGTGGGTTTAATAATGGGTTCAAATGTCATCTAAATAATCATTTACTTCATTACAAACTATTGAAGAGCTTTTGTCCCAGAAATCCCAGTCCTTCAGCCATACTGTGTTAACATTTTCCTACTTGTGAAAATGGATTTGCAGACACTTGTTCCAATGAGTTTTGTTGTCATCCCATGTTGTTTCACGGTCTTTGTCCTCTCCACCTCCACCCTCTTGTAGGTGAAGCCCTGGTCAGAGCTGCCCCGTCTGCTCAAGCTCTACTTCTGCTTCACCATAGCGTCTCTGCTGGCCCTGCTTGGCCTGACCCTGTACAGCATCTCCAAGCAGGCCATAGACACTGACTTGTATGATGAGGAAAACTTAACTGTATCTCTCATCCAGTTGGTTGGAATATGTGAGTACAATGAATACAATGACTCCATTGCAAGGAAGAAATCCAAATACAATCAGTCTTTAGGAAGTCGTCTTCACTGAACTGTGACTGCTGCACTGTTAATCTTCTGCAGGAAGCAGATGTCTTTCTGGTAATCATGTGATGAAACCTGTGAAGGAAATGAGGCAATTTCGCAAAACCCATTGTAACATCTTAAAATGTCTTCATCTGATTCATAGTCCCAAACTATTCAGTGAATTATCATACAGTAATACTCACATTTAGGTAACTTAAACCAGTTTTGGTTACACAGAACATGATACTCATGAGGTAATATATGTTGGTTTTTTTTTTTTATAATATTATAAGCTACTATCTTTGTATAACCTTCAAAATCGCATGAAAATTCTTGAAAAGTCAAAATTGGTAATTACCATATTATAATGCAGAAATTCATCCTACTTTCAAGGTAATACTTTACTAATTATATGTCAAAGCTGTGACTTGTTATCTTGAAACACTAGTAGTTAGTTTGAGTAATAACCATGAAAAACAGGAAAGTGTGCATGCAAATATATTTACTAAAGACTTTCCCCCGCCTTCCAGCCGACCAAAGCTAACAGCGCACAGTGGGCAGAGTAGTTAATGCAATAATTGAGTTTAAATGAATAATACTGATCAGATTAAGTTAAGAAAAACTTTGGGCTTTGGTTGCTTATAATCAGCATTTTTTAAATTATGTTACATATTGAAAAGAGAAAAGATCATAACGATAAATAAATTGTTAATATTTGTCATCTGCCTCCGTTAATCCAACATAAGAATATAGCAAATGGAACTAATGCCGTCCCAGTATCAGGACCATAATTAGTATAACATATGAATGAACACTGCATCATAAGGGCGTTACAGTCAGATATACAGAGTAATTGTAGAGTTATAAAGAATACATTATTGTAATAAGTGACTCATGCTGTATGTGGTCATGGTATGGTCTGTCCCATGCATGCAGTGTTCTGCATCTACTACATCAGCCGGGGGTGTTGCAGGAGAATACACAGGAGCTGGTGGTGTTTGTACTCAGCGTGTTGTTGGTTATGTTTCGATCTGTGGTCAACTTCTCTGTGCTGGGATCAAAGGACAAGCAGCAGCTGCTGGTAGGTCCCCGCCTACTGTTTTTTATAAATAATAATCATTTAAATAATAATGTTGTTGTTGTTTATTTAAATCAGAGAGTGCTGACTCTAAAATGTTTGCGACTGAAATGTTTTCATGACCTGGTTTCTTATTCTTTTGAATACTGATTTATTATTGACTTTACAAAAAACAAGAATCCATGATATAACATGTTTAAATGAGAACTCATAGTTCCAGCCCCAATATATTAGAAACAAGTGAGACATTAAGACATAAAATACAGTATTACATTTGAGAATGGGAAAATAAAAATTAAAAATATTTGTTGAATAATTCTTAAAATTACAATTAGTCTTCCTCTTATTCTTAACTCATTAAACTCTGCTTCTTTTTCTTAAAGATAAGAAGAATATATAGACACGTAATAAAAAAACAACTAATTTCTTAAAATTTGAAGCCCATCAACAATCAAGAGCATATGAAACTCATCGTATAAATGGCTGTCACTTTGTCCCAAAAGTAAGTTAACCTTAAACTATCCCTCTGGATTTGGACAATTTGAAATATAGTGGGGGGGACAGTTGGACACCAGTATAAATTTGGTTGTTTTAATGTTTTCTTCTTCTTTTTTTCAGTAGCAGCTGTAACCAGTTGTCTAGACCATTGACTTCTTTTAAAAACACCAGACCCTGATCATTGTACGGACCATGTCGGCTCAACCACACTGTGCTAGAGACGGGGAAATGACTAGCAGCCATTCGCTCCAGCTATTGAAGCTTAATTACTCTCAGCACACATCAGGATAAGTGAAAGTAAAAGATAAAGATACAATTAGATTAGATTCATACTGCTAATAATCTCACTTTATTAATAAATAAATACAGCAGATCCTTATAACTCTTATCCTGTTGTTCCAGCACTTGATGTCGGTATTGTTGCATGTATCAGTCACGTCTAGTTGTGTAAATCTTTATATCTCTGGCTGGATAGTATCGCTGTTTGTTGATGTTTGCTGATGCTGAATTATCTTCCTTTTATCTGCCTTGATATTGTGAAAGTGAACTGATGGAAAATCACTGTCAAGTCACTGTTCTTTGCAAGATTCTCCTGTTTAGTAAAAGGTTTGCTGGTTAGTGACCCCTTCCCTGAATAATCATCCTTAGGCTTTATCACAGGAAACACATTCTGCATGTCTTTTATTTTTGTTTTTGTCGATCGGTCGCTCCGTCAGTAGATCACTTTAATCCAGACTGAAATGTATTAGTACAACGTATCATCACTATTCATAACTGCATAAAAGGATGTTTCATATATGTCATTTATAATCAACCAAATTTGATTTACTAGCTGTGATCTGTTTGTGTCACAGGTTCGTTTTGTGTGCATCATGTGTTTTGGCGGCATCCACGTCATCTGCACCATACTGCTCATCCTGATGCCCAACAGGATGGCGTTCCGTGTGGGCGGGGCCTTGGATAGCATCCAGGTGCAATACTTCCTGCTGAACCTGTGTTTCTCCATGGTGACCTTTGACCTTCAGGCTCAGGTTAATTTGAATTACTCTTTACAAAAATGTGAAAGACAGCCTCCACAGTGCAGATCATATGACATGTTTTACCTTCATGTGGTGCTTGTTACCCATGGTTCCAACTATTTGCATATTTATATATATAACTTTAACCCCCCCCCAAAAAAAAATTAAATATATATATTTATATAGAGAGAGAGATATTTAAATCTCTATACATAGAGACACAAATGTATACATAGAGTCATCTCATCTAGATATATATATAAAGTTATAGATATCTAGATGAGCGGCTCATGGAATGCATTTCCAGTTTGCTGCTGGATGACGTTACAACCAAACGTTGAGCAGTTCTCAGGAATGATGCACAAAGCACTTTCAAGGGCCAACAAAGGGGCCCGATCCGAACCGGCACTGCATTTGTGTCATGAAAAAGTCATAGTATAGTATGTCATAAACAATAATTAAAAAAAAAACATATTATAGTAACATAAAATGTCATAGTATATTCTCATAAAAGTATTTACAAAATCATATTACAGAATGCCATAAACAATGTCATAAAAAGTTATAATATTGTATGATATTCAAAATGTCGTTGTATAGAATCATAAAAGTAGGCTTATGGGATGGCACCGCGGATTGCAGCGTCTGTGCTGCGCTCTTCGGAATTGTTAATAACGTGGAAGAAACACCCAGACTCCTCGCTTACTGTTCCAGCTGACTTTAACAGAGCACACTACGTTAAAGGACACTTATTGCTCTGTTCCCCTTCGGACTCGCTCATCGCTGTCTGTTCAACTGCCAAACTAAGCCTGCGGTCAAGCCTGTGAGAAGACGGACCAAGGAGGCTAAACTGGAGTTAACGGCCTGCTTTGACTGCCCTGATTGAGGTGTTTTTGATTTTGCAGCTACAGATTTGCATGAACTCATTGACACTGTGACATCGTACATTAGTTTTTGTGAAGAACTGTGTGTGCCCACTAAAACAACAATAAACCCAGGTTTACAGACATTCACCAAAGCCCAGGACGGTTTACACCTGTAAACTAGCCTCAGCACTCCGGATCGCAAACACACAATACATCATCTTAATGCTGCTACCCTCGGAAGTAAGGATAGTCAGCCTAACCTTGCTCCTGCTACCTGTTTGAGTTATATTCGACCAACTCCTGGGGAGAGGAAATACATCTCCTTGCCACTAAAGGGAACGGTCTGGCGACAGGCAGACTACATCGCACAGAAGGCGGCTGCTTGGGACCGGTGCTGGCGAGTTGTGGATCTAACCGTGGAGGAAGAGGAGCTGGCAATGTTCGGATTCCACTAGAAATGAGGAAACCCTCTACAGTCAGAGCCAGCGAGTGTTACCGAATATCTCTTCTACAAGCCCACAAAATATATTACATTACATTACATTTACATTACAGTCATGTAGCAGACGCTTTCATCCAAAGCGACTTACAATAAGTGTATTCAACATAGGTATTCAAGAGAACTACTAGTCACCAGAAGTCATAAGTGCATCTCCTTTCTTAAACAAGCATCTAAAACATCTAAAACACAAACATTATCAATGAAGCGCACTGAACCACTGTCCACAAGTCATTTGGTATATTCGGTATAAAATAACACTGGACAAAGACCTAGAAACCCAGCAATTGCAAAGTCAACAGAACCCTTACATTTGTGACGCTGTAAATAAAGCCAGAAGAGTGTTACCCTGCGCCACCAGCAGCCCTTGTCCTGTGTCATGTTGCTTTTTCATCTGTCCCTCTGCAAAAGTTGTCTTGTTTGAGCATTTTGCTAATGAAAAATTATTTTAAATAAAGAAGTTAATATATTTGGTGATTTTAACATCAACTAGAAAAATAAACACAAGTCAAACACAAGGTGATTTTGTATTTAGCAACAAACCAGAGAGGAACTTTAAGTTTTATAATATAATGACTTGACCCTCATTGCCCGTAAATTTAGATTTTAATGAAGGAACAGAAGAATGCTTTCAAAGCATTAATTAAATCGAAGTGAAATGCTGACCGGCAAACATTTGTAACGTTGATGATCAGGGTCACTTAATACTTTTAAAAGTAAAACTTAATATTTTTTAGATGAAGCAAAGGGTAATACTGAAGCAATTTGGAAATGCTTATAAGCACAGTCTTGTGTGGTGTTTCTCAACGTAAGAAGAGCCCTTTACACATGTAAAAAACATCAGTCTTACAAAAATGTCGAAATTAACATTTTTGGCGGCTTATGATGGTTCAAATCCTACCTCGAAAACCGTAATCATAAGGTGTCAATGAAAAAGCTTTATTTTACGTCTGCTCCTTTTTAGCTTATACATCAATATATGCCTTCAGCATGAATTGGAGCTGACGTCCAAATGCACGGGAATGATACAAAAATATAAACTGTAAAGAATTACACAGATAACGGAGGTCGTCACAAAGTTGCTTGCAGAATTCTGTCTTGCATCTTAATGTTAAAAAAACAGGCAACAGAAAGAGCAAGTGATGCTCCTTAACAACATTGTTTATGTATCAAGTGAGTAGCTACAGTTGGTTTCTAGTTGCAAATACCTCGGTGTCATCTTATACTCAACTCTGTGCTTCAAAAACTAAATTAAGTGAGATTTTGCAAAAACAAAATTCAACGTTATTTAAAAACAATTCCAGAATTATTTAAAAATATCGACACTTAAACCTGCTAAGAATGATTTCCAAGCCAGGATTTCCTGGCATACAACAGTATAGCCTGTACAATCTGTACAATGGATTACCACTTTCCCCAATAACCACATTTGTTTTTCAGAAAAATGAAAAGATTAAAGCTAGGGTGCGTAATGTTTTCAGAAATTCTATCTGTTGAAATTGTCTTTACTTCCTGACAACAATAAATAAAGCAAATGCTCTGACCAAAAAAATTCTATCTGTGACTGTAATTGGCCTAATCATTTCATGTGGCCCAAATATAATGCTAACTAGTCACTGCATGCTAACCCTGTCTCTAATCCTTTTGCTTGGCTTTTTGTCAGTGTTTGTCATTTCTGGTCTTCTTTAATGTAATATGATTCATGTTGTCATGTTTACATTTTTCGTGCTGATTGTCTATCTGCATATGCTATGGCAATTATATATATTTTAAAGCTGTTATGGTCTTTAGTAGAGCAGCTGGAGAATGACAAAAGGATTATAAACCTGGATTATCACAGGATTAAATTACGACATGCCCGTCATCTGACATCTGCGGTCATAAAAATGATTTGAGAGACTGGTGTTGGCTGATGTTGGACATCAGAGGACCCCTGATGAACACCGTGTGGTTAACAGCTCAGTGGATGATGCAGTCAATGGGACTGCGCTACATCCTGCAACAACTCGACTCCCCAGAAACATATGCAAGGATCTTGTTTGTGGACTTAAGCTCTTCGTTCAAAACCAGCATCCCAGAAGTCCTCCGCTCCAAACTCACCGGGTCACTGGGCCAGCCCCCTCTTGTCAGTGGATCACAAACTTCCTGACGGACCGGATGTAGCAGGTGGAGCTGGGGAAGATGAAATCCAGCTCCCGGATTATCGGATTTACCGCTGCTCTTCTCCTTCTACACAAACAACTGCACACCAGAAGACCTGTTTGTTAACTTCCTGCCCTCCATTCAGTACTTATATACACAACACATACAAATGTCATAGTATACTACATCATAAAACAGTCAATTTACTATGAATGCATAAAAGGTCATAAAGTCATAAAAAGTCAAAAAGTGTATGTAGTATTTCAAAAAAATTCATATTATAGTCTGATGAAAAAGTCCTTAACAATTCATAACATAGTGCATTAAAAAAAGTCATAGAACACATTTTACTATTGAATTAAAAATGTTTTTTATGAAAAACTCATAGTATAAAATGTCGAAGAAAATCATAGTATAGCATGTCAGAATATTTCATAGGATAGTATGTGAAAAAGTCAAAAGAAAGTTTCATAGTATAGTTTGTAAAAATAAGTTTTAAAAAGTCCTATATAGTATGTCGAAAAAAGTAAAAACATTTCAAAGTATATTATGTCGTATAAAGTAAAAGAAAGTCCTTAATAGTACGTCAACATAGGTCATAGGATAGTATGTTAAAAAGGAAGAACAAAAGTCATAGTATGATGAAAAAGTGAGAAAAAGTCCTAGTATAGTAAGTCGCAGTAAAATTCACAGAATAATTTCCCCCAAAAAGTCATAGTATAGTATGTTAAAAGAGTTAAAAAAATATATATTATAATGTGTCGAAAAAAAGTGATGAAAAAAGTATGATGTCATAGTATAGTATGTTGAAAAACATCATAGTATAGTATGTTGAAAAAAGTCATATGCTGGTATGTTGAAGAAGCGTCATAGTAAACTATGTTTTAAAGAGTTATGAAAAACTCATAGGATAGTATGTCCACAAAATGCATATTATAGTATGCCAAAAAAGTCATAGTATAATGTCAAAAAAAATGAATCAAAAAAAGGCAAGGATATTATGTTGAAATAAGTCATAGTATAGTATGTCGAAAAAAGCCCAAAAAAGTCATAGCATAGTATGACGAGAAAAGTAAAAAAAAAGTCATAGTATAGTATGTGGAAAAAGTCATAAAAAAAGCCATAGTACAGTTTGAAAAGAAAAGTAAAATGTCATAGAATAGTATTTTGAAAAAAGTCATAGTATGGTATGGCGGAAAAAGTTAAAAAAAAAAAAGTCATAGTATAGTATGTCGATATAAATTGCAGGATATTATGTGAAAAAAATTGAAAAAGTCATAGTATGGTTTGCCAAAAAAGTTTAAAAAAAAAGTCACAGTATAGTATGTGGTAAAAACTCAGAAAAAAGTCATAGTCGTATGTCAAGACAAGTAAAATAAATGTCATAGTATAGTTTGTCCTTCAATTCAATTCAATTTATTTTGTATCGCCCAAATTCACAAATTTGTCACACGTCTTCACAATCTGTACACATACGACATCCTCTGTCCCGGAACCCATAAAACTCCCATAAAAATAAGTCACAGGAAAGTATGTGGACAAAAGTCACAGGACAGTATGTGACAACATTTGTCATGTATGGTTTGCCAAAAAAGTTAAAAAATGTCAAAGTATAGTATGTCCAAAAAGTCACAAAGAAAGTCATATTATAGTCTGTCGAGAAAAGTAAAAAAATATCAAAGTGTAGTTTGTTGAAAAAAGTAATAAAAGAGTCATAGAAAAATGTCATAGTAGAGTATGTCCAAGAAGTCATAAAACATTTTACAGGGTATCTTGTCAAAAAAAAGTCCTAAGAAAGTCAGATTAGTATGGCGACAAATTCATATGATAAAGGTGATAATAAAAAGTCAAAGTACAGTATGTTGAAAAAGTCAAACCATTTTCAAAATGTTGTTTTTCAAAAAAAGCAATAAAATATATCATCGTATAGCATGCCGAAATAAGTCATAGAAAAGTCATAGTATAGTATTTTCATTTATTTATTTTTTACTAAAGTAATAAAATAGTCATTGGATGGTAAGTCAACAAAAGTCAAAGGGTAATATATAATAAAAAGTAGAAAAAAGTCAAGTCAAGTTTGTCGACAAAAGTCATAAATAAGTCAATGTATAGTGTGTCGACAAATTGATGAAAAAAGTCATAGTAAAGCATGTGGAAAATAGTATAGCATATAAAGTAGTGTAATATGTCAAAAAAAAAAATCCAAAAATAATCATAGAGAATAGTATGTCAAAAAGAGATATAAAAAAGTCAAAGGATAGTATGTGGACAATTGTCATAGTAAAGCTTGTAACAAAAACTAAACAAAAAAACTGTATAGTATGCCTAAAAAGTAAAACAATTCATAGTATAGTATGTTGAAAAATGTCACAACATGTACTATGACGTTTTATGACATACTATACTGTTTTTGGCCCATAGCATAGTCTGTCGTAAAATCTCATAAAAAAACCTCTTAGCATAGTAAGTCATTAAAGATGTCACAGTATAGTATGCAGGGCGTGTGTGCATGTAGGTATGAACACGGGCAGAGTCAAAACAATGATGTCAGTGAGAATAGCATGTTTTTTGGTTGCATTCATTTCAGGTCAGTTAGTGGTCAAATGAGCTTCTGACCTCAATAATGACATGCGGTTGGTGTTTCAGTTGTGTCTTTGTATCCTGATCACAACGACGGACTCGGCCATGTCTGTTCCTAACAGCATCGTCCTGGGCTTCGGAGTGGTGTGGGCCTTACTTACCGCCGCTGTTGGGGCTACTGCGGTGAGCACTCTTCATCGACTGTCTTCACAAGTCAAACTGCTGTTCACACAGCGGGACCTTTAACTGATCAGAAAATATCAAACATGATGCATTCTTAATCGTTAACAGTACAGATGGCATTAAATGGTTTTAACATCTTGTTTTTCAGGTTTTAAAGGAATCCAAGGTCTTAGTTTGGGTCTTCATGGTGCAGAACCTTCCTCAACTAGCCTTCTTTTGTTACCTGATGTACGAGGTTAGCTGCCACAGATTTTTCCCAGATTTGAAATATTTCAATTTCTCTGAATCTGTAGGTGGACTGGCTATTATGCATGCATCTAATTCTTAATACAGCTGGACTGTAGTTTTTAGTAGACCTAACTCAAACAGGAGGGACTAGAGGATTTGTTGGGGGCTATTTTATCAAGATGGTGAGCTTGGGATTCAGTGAAAATAGTAGAGACTTCCTCAAAGTATCTTATCTGTAGCTGTTATATGAGTATGACTTTGCATGTTTATCATTAATAAATGGTTTGATTTAACTACAGTTGGTAAGGAAATGGTACCAGGACAGCACGTACACCCTGGAGGCAGCAGCCGTCACCGGAGCTTTGATTTCACTGGTGATTAAAGGGGTTTTACTCTGGGGCCTCATCAGACTGGTGCACAGCTTTGGACAAGGCCTGAGGGAGAGGAGTGAGTATACTGTCACATGTCACTGCGTTTCCTTTCTCGGTTCCAGTCATTCAAACATTACTCTGGGCAGAAGACAAAACAAACGCTACATCAGGGGAATATTAACTAAGCTCTGCAGATTTCTAAATATCATGAACTGCTACACCTCTTTATGTTGTCTTGATCATGTCCCTGATTCTGAGAAATCTACGTTTTTCAAACTGTACTAACCTTGAGCGTGTTTATGTTGGGGAGAAAACGGCAGAACACCAAAATATTGTACTGCATGAGCCTTACTTTCGGTGCTTTTGGAGCCCATTTTTTCAACATCAAGTGTTTGCAGGCAGCAAGTGATATCACATCCAGTGGTTGTGGGCCAAGCTGCCTTTATCTTGAAATATCTTTTTTGTTTTCTTCCTCTGAATAACATTCATTGTTGACAAACTTTAGTTTGCTTTTTGAAATAGTAACTGTCTAACTTTATGCATTGTCTTGACTACTTCTTTGGGGAACATTGATATTTTTGTACTTCTTGTTGTTTTTTCATTTAAGGATCTTAATAAAATAACCAACAAGATTGATGTTTTGGTTGTTTCTCAATAAGAAGAGTGAAAAGGAAGTTTTTGGGATGTAAATTCCCTTTGCTATGTACATACTCACAGAACTGGAGTTACATCCAGGTAACTATTTTGTAATTTTTTTTCTTTTTAGTGGATATTGCACGACTTCCACCACATTTTCAGGATTTCTAACAAACATGAACCCAAGGACTGGTTTCAGGAATAAAGCAAGATGATCAAACAGGAAGATACACACTCCCTAGTTAAATGAAGTATGTTTATTAAAGTGCTCTGGAAAAAAAATACAGGATTAATATTAGAAACAAACTTACAAATACAAAAGTCAGAGTTACAAAAGTGTAAAGCACTTTGAGAGAAGAGTTGACACTGCTTCATAGAAAAAAGAAGTCAAAGCTGTTTTTTGAGGGTTTAATGGGGCTTAACAGCTGAGACCAACACTGGAAACAAACCATGTCCTTTTCCATTATCCGTTTTGACACATGGATTAAAGAACTCCAGAAAAATAGATTTCAAGTTCTCCTGGAAATTATTTTGAATGACCTTCAATGACCATTTGAATGTACAAGTACTTCACTGTACTACAGGTACTTCTGATAAATTACAAGTTTTTGAAAAATGTAGCCAGACTTACACAGACTTATTGGGCGACAAAAATAATTAATTATAGAGCTTATTAATGTAAAAAAGTATCAAATAGATTTATTTTCAGCAATGATACATTGTAAACGGATTAATAAACATAGTGACTTTACAAAATACATCTTATTCAAGCATCACATACAATATATACAAGTACTCAGAGATATGGAATGATTGCCTTTTAGAGCTCAGTTGGTCCACTTGAGTTACAACAGGTGACACCACCTTCATGTGTTCGACCCGACACAATCTGTTGAGCCAATTTATATATATTAACATCTAGAAAAACATATGTTAACAGATATGTATGGTAGGCCACAAGTTTTCAGCAAAGACTACACAGTGGCAGACGGTAGCGAACTGACAAAAGTCTAAAAGAAATACACAGAGAAAACAAATCCTTAAATCACCCACAGCCCACAGACATTGGTCTATAAAACCTACACAGAGCTCAGCTATGGCTTAGACGGCATTTTAGAAAACAGACGTTAAAAAGACACTGAAGAAATCGGAGCTGGAATGAATATCACCTTCTTGCATTGTTGACATATCTTCAAACGCATTGACTACATGACTGCGGAACAGAGATTATGTGACGCATACCAAATAAGCCAAATAGTCAATCAAGTGTCATGTGCAGCAGACAGCAACGACAACAGTCAGCAAGTGGCTACAATGAAAATGCACAAATCACACATCTGTGCAAGTGTGTGATTACATCATCACAATGACATAAACCTTGCAAACTTACATTTCTATAAATTAATGATATCAGTGTTTAAGGCACAGTCTGTACATTTGGGTCACTATTGCCAAGTAGATGTACTGTAAATCTGATTTTCCCCAGGATGCACCTTAAAAATGAGTAAGACAACATTTGTCATTCATTCATGACATTACATTAGTTTTTCCTGCTCCGATTTAACAGAATTCATGTATGTTTGATTTACCAGATGTTTTAGAATTATATTTCTTTAGAAAATCCTTAACCTCTACTGAAAGAACTAATTTGTTGTTCATAAAGTAGTAGATGAGTCCCTGCCGTCCACCTTAAAGACTAAAAAGTGCCAAAACAGGCCATCAAGAGTAATGCAATGACTGCCATCCACCACTGACCTTCAGAGCTTCAGTCCAAGTTCATCCCAAGCCTTGAAATTCCTTCTGATTACTCGTTAAAACACATTTGATTTCAAAAGGCCAGTTTGCAAGGCATGCAGAAGGAAAACACACAGGGACAATCCTGGACCAACAGTGGGGCCAAACTCCATTCAAATAGTCAACATTTTAACGTGCTCACACATTAGAACATGACATAAAATCTTCTGAGGTTTTCTACAGACTTATTAAAGATCTATATTTAACTTTCTGAACATTAATATAGCAGCAAACAGCTGTTTGCTATGTAAAGTGGAGTAGCGGCTACCTGAGCAGAGAATCATTAATGTTGCATACCTCTAACATACAAACTTTGTTAAGTTACTTGTGTAACCCCGGTTCTCTGAGTAGTTTAATTAGACAACATTTAGATTGAAATTCTATGAAACCTTAAAGTGTCCAATATTGTGATTTTGTATTATTATTATTATTATTATTATTATTATTAAAAACCAACACATTTTTATGAAATGTTATTTCCTCATTTCTTATTTTCAGTTATTTTTAATTTTATCTCAAAATGCCCATTTTCAATTGTCGGCTGTATATGTCTAACAAGCATTTTTCTAAATGACACTTATTTAAAAATGTCATCAATCAACATTGGAGAAGTCACCAGTCTCTGCCTCCTCACCTTTGTAGATAAACTTCCTATAATATAGTATTTCAAGCTCAAGTTAACTGGTCAAGTGTCTTCAGTGTGGTAACAGACATTTGTAACACAATCTCCGACTTGACCTGTGTCTTGACCTACCAAATGTTCAGCACAGACTATAAGGTCTGCATTGAAAAAATAAAGCAATGAAACTCTGGGAAAGTGGCATGAACCTGGCCCGATGGTCCGGATCAAGATGGAATTCTGAGAAAACACATCCCAACCCAGCTCGAACCCGGCAGATCAGGTCAAGCCCGATCGGGATAGGGAAGAGAAAAACGCTGAGCTAGCGGTCATAGTTTGTTAGCTGCTGTGAAGACTGTCGGGAGGATCTGGGTAATTATAAATTAAAAACAGACAGGCGTTTTGAACTAAAAATTAAATAAATAAAACTTACTATAAAATCAAGAATGATTAAATATAATTTTAAAATAGTGATTAAAGTTTTTTGAAGTTATTACAGAATGCATTGGTTTAAGTATTTCACTATTTATTCATTTAAATTACTAATTTAAATGAATTGCACACATTTATTCCAACAAAGTACAACATAGAGGTGTGCAGCAAAATGCTGTTTGGCCCAATCACTTGGAATATTACGACGGAACAATTTCAATACATGTGGGCAACGTTATTACGACAGACGATTCTGAATGGAGTTTGGTGAGACCTATCCATAAAATACAAAACAGAGCAGAGCACTGTCGAGCTTAAACCAAGATTTAGGAGTCCGTGAGACTTTAGAGAAGACCTTGAGGATGCCTTGTCCTTCAGAACTCCTCGTCCTCTGAGCTGAGGTAGTTCTGCTTCTTCCTCACATTCCAGTGCAAACACTGAGCCAGGCTCTCGAACCAGTCATTGACCGGGTCCCGGAAACAGATGGAGGGAACAGGGAAGCAGGAAGTGGTGATGGTAATACTGGAACAGGGATGAAAAAAAAAAAAAAGATAAATAAAAGGTCAGGCTTTGTGTCACAATCGCTGCAGGAAGGAGAAGTCCAGGTAGTTGCAATAAAACAAAAACAAAAGAGGAGGTGTTGACATCAGATTCAGTAATGCAACTTCCTTCTGAGGCAACAGTGGGTATTTGTTTAAGTACACTTCAATGACTCAGAAACACTGCCAGCTCAGACCCAGGATGGTGATCTCTACATGAGTTACCTGAAGGAAACACCTGATTCTGGCAGGTGGTAAACTCCTTGGCCCACGCCCGTTAAGCAGGTTGATACGGTTACGTAACAAAGCCGGTCAGTGTTGAGGCAGCTGCTGGGAGTGTTAAACTCATTATGTACCACGTAGTCTCTGGGCTTTGTTTCCATCCTACATTTACTCAGCGTCACTCTTATTGTCTCTGTGTGTTTATTGTTTCCTTTGGATGAGGTTCGATGACCAGCTCGTTATGTGGACATACCTGTCTCCGTGGCAGATCTCTTGTCTCTTTCTTCCGTCAAATGACACCCAGGCTGTGTTCCTCGCGTCACGTGACAGCATTATCTGAAAGAGGTAGAGCAAAGCGTGCAGAAAAGTTAGAGAAAGAACAGGAGTTGTTTTATTGTCCTCAATGCTCAATCCATATTAAATGTACTCATTCTTAAATCACATATACCTCTAACGTAATAGTCTTTTCTTTTTTTTATCATTTTGGATTTCAGCCTGTGAATATTGCCCGACTCTCTTTGGACAATTGATTAAAAATACTGTCGTACAATCTTTATTAAAATGTAAATAAAGTTAATATAGTAGTAGTAGTTGCAGCAGTTGCAGATACATATCATAAGCACCATATTTGGTAAAACCAGAGCCAAAGAAAACCACTTCCTAAACTGACTCAAACAGTGAGTGTAACTACCTTGAGCTCCACCCCGGCAGGCACCACGATGGGTCTGAAGGAGAGCGAGTGTGGGCAGATGGGGGTTATCATGATGGCTGGGACGTTGGGATGGATCATGGAGGCTCCTGCTGCCACTGCATACGCTGTACTACCTGTTGGTGTGGATACGATCACACCTGAAGGGGACACAGAGACACGCACACAGAGAGTTAAGGCACAATATCACGTCCAGGTCCCAAATACTGGACCTCAGTAGGTGACAGCTTTGAGTCTCAGCCATACTTTATGGAAGTGTGAAGGGGAAACGTTTGGATCTTTTATACTCTGAGGGAGCTTTGAAAATGTTGGTTTGCTGCAAAAAGAAACCCACACAAAGTCAAAGTTCTCCATTTCCTTTGGCTGTGTGGACACTCGTGACCCTCGCCGGTGGGGAAAGCATTAATAAAGCTTGAATTTCTCCTAAAGGCACTAAAGGAGTAGCTGCAAGTCATCCCTCACAATACAATCATCATCAAATGACTATATATGTAAAATATAAATATTTCTATAGGCCTGTATGTAAATCTAAACTCTACACTAGATCGGGACTGCAGAACAACAATTATTTAATTGGTTGCATAATATTATTCTATTATTATGATTTTGATTAATACATTCATTCTTTCATCAGTCGGAGAAACTGGAACAAGAAAACATTTGCTATTTTGCTTGATAAATTATTTAAACTATAGATTGAATATCAAAAGTATACTCTACTATAACTACTTTTGCAATTAATCTGGTAATTGTTTTAGCACTAATTTAAAACAGAGAATTTATGCATCATCATTCCAACAGACAGTGAACAGTGAACACAGTTGTAAAAACATGTACAGTGTGTGACTGACTTAAAGGTCGGTGCAGAGGGTTTTTCTAACAATAACTTATAATACTACTACAAGACATGAATTGTACTTCTATGTCACATTCTTAAAAAGTTGACCATGTATTGTTGTTGCTGGCTACATGTTGTTAACATCACTTCCCTTTACAGTTTTTATCAAAACATGGAATTCGGTGAGAGCGTGTGCAGGGCCTACTTCTTCTTCTTCTTCTTTTTTGATTAACTCACATACATTTCTATTTAGTAACAAGTAAATATACAAATGAATCCACCATGCGAGTTAATTTGTTCATGCAGTTTGGATCGCAGAGAAGATGTGTAATTATGAAGCTGCATGAACCTTGCGACCTGCAGTTTCTCTGTGCGAACCGAAGATACTCAAAGGTATGTATGATTCTCATAAAAAACAACTAGAAACTGTTTCTATGTGCTGTAAGGTCAAGTCACACTTTTTTGTATTTTAAAAGAAATGCCCTCCCTGTAATGTCTAGAAGCTTCTATAAAAAATGCAATGCTTGCTGGAAGGTGAAGGTGGAGCCTGAGGGACAGAGACTAAAGGCTACTCTATCTACAGAGAGTCTGGTTTGGGCTGTCGGACTGGATTTACTCAGAGAGGACGGGTTACCACTCAGCTGTGAAAGTGTGAATTCTTGCAGCCTTACTGCCAAACAACCCGGATTTAATGTATGTATCAATCACTCTTTGACTCTGACCATTAAAACAGATCATCTGCCCACTCACCGTCTCCCTGCACTGTGGTAATGAGGTGTCCGTCCAGGAAGAGGTCGACATTGGACAGATATGAGGAGGGTCCTCTGTCCACCACCACCTCGTTCAGTACCTGAAACGCAGTCACATGTTTACCAGTTTGTCATAAACCCAAGTGATGTCACTAACACCTTGTCTACACTCTGCACTAGACAAGCCTCGTAATGGGATTTGTGCCAGTAAACATACCTGTCAGGGACCATTAACCTCATACCTGCAGTCAGAGCTACATTTCTTGTTATGGAGCTGAGGACAGTGTGTGTGTGTGTGTGTGTGTGTGTGTGTGTGTGTGTGTGTGTGTGTGTGTGTGTGTGTGTGTGGTCTGTGGTTCTTTAACAACATGTTGTGAAACACCTAAAGGCATATGACTCCCACGTTTAGTGAGTCTCTATATTGATACCACATGGCTAAGCTGGTTAGTCAGTCCCGCACGGTAAACATCGCAGCACTGAGATCCCAATTGCCTGTTACCATGGAAACAGTTCATATCTATTTATGGCTTTGCTAGTTTAAGAGGACCAGAGGCAGGTGTGTAAATCACCAGACATGAGCTGATGAACCAAACCCGCTATTTTCATCCTGACAGTGAGAATATGAATTTTGGCAAAAGACCAAAGGTTTTTTTAACGGTACTCAAGAAGCTGTGTAAACTGCAGATTATTTATTACCTGATACTGCACGGCTTTCCGACTGCTTTCAATGTCCCCATTAGTCAGGATGATGCACTTTTCGTCGACTCTGGCCTTCTTCTCCCAGTTCTCTTTAAGCACCCGGACTTTCAAGCGACTTCGCAGGACGATGGCAGCATTACCTTTATACATAAAATATACAAATAAATGAGCACAACACACGTTTACCAATACAAGAGTATTCATGCTGCAGAAAGACAGAGGTTTACAGACAGGTCGGAGAACATTGACTACCTTCAATTACTTGGGTGACCTGAGGCTGGTAGGTGTCAAATTTAAAAGGTGTCAAGAAACCCAGAGAGCCAAGGTGAAAGGCCATAACTGGTGGAACGCTCTCCTACAAACAAACAAAGGAGGGAGAGGACTGTTGTGTCATACCTGTAAATGTAATAAACACACAAATTGTTTTGTGACAGGAGGTGACTACTGGCTAAATACCTGGAAGAGCGAAGATGCATACAGCAAAGTTCCATCTCCACCAAGACAGATGATGAAGTCTACGCGATTGGAGATGTCATCAAGATCTGAGAAATATGAAGACAATAAATATCATCTATATATATATATATATATAGATATATATATTTCATTAATATATAGTGTGCACAAATTCATAGCAAAGGTGACTGGCTAGTTTTCGTACCGTCTCTGAAAGTGCAGAATTTCTTAGTAATGGCCCCAAAATTTTCATCGTCTGATATGGCTGGGTCCTCCAGAACTTTCTTTTCCACATAAACAATCAAGTCTTTCACCTACAACAACACACACACACGAAAACAGGATTTACAGCAAGGATTTTGAAAGAAAGTCAGCATCCCATTAACTGTACTGATCCCTCAGCAACTTCCCACCCTTAAGTACTGGGAATTATGTTCATTGTTAAAGGTGAGTAGTGTCGGTGAACACGTGGTCATACCTCGGTGAGGAATTTGCAGAGCTCCTTGAAAGGCTGAAGCAGACTGGCATCTCGTATCTTCTTGATGACAAGGACACTTTTTGGTGGCTTGTTCCACGTCAGCCTTTGGCTGGCGGGGTCTTGAATGTGCCTGAACACACAAAGACAACTTTGACCTCAGGAGGGGGAAGACGGACTCAACGGGCACTTGATAAGGATTCCCCCGTTACAACAGCATAGACCTGGAATGAACCTGAGGTTGTGGCTGATGTAAGATGTGTTAACTAACCGAAGCATCATAATCAGGTCTGCTTAGCACCAATTAGAGTCCCCAGCTTAAAGGACCCTTGTCCCTCTGTAGCCACATACTGCTGAACTGTGAAATGGGCAAGATAAAAGTGGACTTTTGGGTGAAAATCTCTCTATAAATCAGCTCTTAGAATCACAGGGCATTCAGAGTTAGCAAGCAAAGAGCCACGAGTTGTGAGGATGAACCAAGAGGAAAACCACCACATAAAAATGATTCAACTAACAGGAGGCATGAAAATCTGAACTGCCGTGGGTTAAACTTATGAAAACCCTATGGAAAATTGATTAATATGAAAGCTGTAAATTGCCAGGGGATCCTAGTCTAGGAGTTAAAAATACTTTGTTAAGTCTGCTCTCATTAGTTACAGATACCCAAACACACTCAATACTGTACTTGCCCACCATTAGCTCTGCTTCAAACGGCTTGTAAATTAGCATCAGTATCACACAACGACATTTACACATAGCCCATGTGGAAAATTGCAGTTTCAAGCCTGGTTAGAATCGGCTGCGCCAATCAGTGGACGTCACTGAAACTAAATGAGAGATGAGGACTAAAGGAACTAACGATTTTATTATATCGGAAACATAAACAATAGCATTCAGCTTCAGTTCCACTGCACACTTGTTCCTCTGGTCATTCTACACAGTCAGAGACAATTTGCAATGTCAATGCTGCATTCAGGTTTTGTCGGTTTTACTGCTTTTACCTGTTTTACCAGCGGATTCCCTCACAGTAGCCTTCTCACGGTTATTTACTGTAAAGGTTTATGGTCTTTGGTTTGGCTCAGACATCTCTATTTGGCTGAACAGGTTTCAGCAGTATGTCAACACCGGCCACACATGTGGCAACAGACTATCTACTACTGTTAATGTTAAAATGCTCAGACACCATTCTCAGGAATACAACAGACACTGCATGTCCCCCCCCTACCTGAGGACCCGACCAGAAGAAAGAGGAATTTTGTGGAATAAGAACCTGCAGACCCCTGCCAAGTCCATCTACAACAATAATCCAAGTTTGAGACCAGTGATTCAAAAAACACCACACACACACACACACACACACACACAAAACACACACACACACACACACACACACACACACACACACACACACACACACACACACACACACACACACACACACACACACACACACACACACACACACACACACAAAACTCTTCAGTCCCAACAAATAACATAAGAAAGTAGAATTGTTATAATATATCTACTAACTAAGGCCTTATTATGATTGCCAAAAAGGAACACAGATGGAGACAAACGTACAAATATAATAAGTCACTTTCTAATTTAAGTGAGCCTGATTAAACCAACCATGGATGAGTACAAAATGAAAGCTGTGCAGGCTTGTTTTCCAATACAAATACAGGATACAAAGCTGGTAAGAGGCCCCGGGGTTCACCCAGAACACGCTGGAGAGATTCTATATCTCGTCTGGCCTGGAGCTGGAAAGTGTTGCTGGGGAGAAGGACGTCTGGAGGACCCTCCTAAGCTTGCTGCCCCCGCGACCCGGCCCCGGATAAGCGGAAGGAGATGGATGGATGGATGGATGGATACAAAGCAATACTTCATTAGCATTTGAAGCGGTGACGAGCTGGAGCTGTGATCTATTCACGGACAGTTTCTCCTCTTTCCACCTTCAAAGCATCCACACCCTGACCTTTCCCCTTTCATTCAAAAACCCCTCTCTGTCCAAACCACATAGACATGCTGTTGTAACAGCCAGCCTGTGATAACACGCAAACACTGCCACTTCTCAAGTGTTACAACTAAACCTTGATATCACGTATCAGCCTCCAAAAGCCACATAAAGCCCAACCCTGGACACTCAAGATAAATATAAAATGTTTCTTTAGAATCCACTGAAGCGGGGCATTAGTTTAACAGTACTATTAGCTCAGTGCAGTGAAGCTCTCTGATCACCTGGTTGCCAGTGATCCAATACATCAAACATACTCTCTCCGTTAAGAACGAGACAAGGAAAAATGCCCTCACCATTTCCACACCTTGTTCTCGCCGAGGTTCCCAGGAGTGTCCTGCAGTACGCACTGGTTGAACTTCATGGCTGTACTGTACATGTAACGAGGATGCTGCTTCGGGTTGGGCTCAGCTGCAGAACTGGACTCTGTCCTGGAGGCCGGCGCTGACAGAACAGCTCATTCTACCTCTAACAACTTCCTCGATTGCTCCACATAGTGAAGCAGCTGGAGCAACTGAGTCAGTTCACTTCTTGCGGTCGAGCTGTGAATCAGCCACCGACTGTCTGAGAGGCTGAGCGTGCACTGTGGTCGAGCTCCTGGATCAGCTAACAAGCCCTCCAGCTGGATCCAACGTGGCTATATTTGTCCCAATGAGGACTTAACGCTAAACCTTCCTGCTGCATTCTGCTGCTGAATTAAGGCTCTCACTCTCCTTAAAATTGACTTTATCTTAGTTCAGCCCACTCGGCTGTTCTGACACGCCCATTTCAGAGAAATACTTTCCTTATTGGACGGGCGTGATTTACTGAAACTCAACAAAAGGTGTTCCTGAAACTAGTATATCCACTGTAATGGCATAGGTCTATGATACAACTATTTTTCTTCTTTATTTAAAGAATGAATTACTTAATCACTTAAATGATCTAAAATGACATGGGATGATATATGCTACCTGTAGAATACACTCTGTATTACTGTATAAGATATATCATGTTGGGGTTTACGTTTTAGCATATTTAAAAAAAAGAAAAGAAAAATGCTTGATATCCTCCAGTTAATTAAAGGAAACGGTGTCAAAAAGTCACTCTTAAAGTAGAAATAATTAGAAATAAACTGTTTGTGTTTTTTTGTTAAGCCAGAAAAGTCCATTTTATGACCCATTTCCAGGAAAGGACAATGAGGTTTAACATCCTGCAGGAAGAGGAAGTGCGGGGTGAAATTCATCAACAGGCTATATTATTATGCAATGGATGCGGTATCTATATGCAGTCTGTTGGCAGAGTGCTTGTTTATAAAGAAGGGGATTGGGGGGGAGGGGAGATAAGCACATCTTGAACTCGTTCTTCATTTTAATCCAATCTACACATCCGAAAGTTTTATGACTGTATCTTGCCTCACTGTCAAAAAATCTGTCCAAAGACAGACAGACATATCATCAGCTGGCAAAGTACCCGAAACCTCTTCAAGCTGTAGTAGGTTCTCACACTCACTCACACACTCTCACACACACACACACACACACACACACACAACAATGCGGAACATAATGCACTGACAAGGAGGCTCAACAAACAACTGGTTTTGCTACTTTTAACCTGTCCAGCAGCTTTGAGAGAGCTAATCCTTCAATCACTGCTGCCTGAAACAGTCGGGGAGCGACTTATGTGACCAAGGGAGTCAAGAGGCCAACAGTCTGACAAGGCTTTGACGGGTAAATACATCAAGAGTCTATCCTAACAGTGCTGCCTGACTGACTCACTAAGTAGATTTATGAAAGTCTTTCACATCATTATGAACACCTGCTATCTACACAGCAATACAAATGCACCAAGTCATTGTTTACCAAACTGGATCAAGTCGAGAAATGATATGAAACTTTTATCACAAACTTGATAAGGGGTCTTTTAAAACGTTTAAATACCGGTGCCAATACGAAACCAGAGTTTTGCAATCAATACCAACACTAAACTTTTTTTGATCTTGTTCTTTGGAACACAAACATCATTTTTTTTTTAAATAATAATAATAATAATAATAATAATAATAATAATACTGTTTATAAAAAAATATATATATTCTGTCACTGAAAAGCTCGGTATGAAGCTCTACTGCTTTCAGGGACTCTCTGCTTTCAGTCTGGTCTTCAGCAAGTCCTCACAGGCTCAGTTTGATTGAGGTCAAGTGACAATAATTGCCCTGTTGGGTCTAGATTCCTGGGTTGCCTTGTTTGAATGTTAAGGATTAGTATCGTCCGACTGCACTGCTAACCTCCTGGTCACTGTTGGACCAAACAGTACATAAAACCAATGTGCTGGAGTAGAGTCAAAATAAGGCAAAACATGTCAGACTGCGTTTGACAGATGCCTGTTTGTAAAGAAACATGATGATGTGACTGCCAAACAGTTCAAATCCACAGAACACAAAGTCTGGAAATCTATGATGCTGAATTTAAAGGACAATGTCAATATAATAAACAATGTTTGATCTATTAGTACATGCAAATAAAAAATATGAATGCAACGTTGCCATGGAGGATGAAATGTTTGTATTTTCGCTAACTCTGAAGTTACATAAGAGGATATTAAGACATTGAAGTGCAAGACCGGGCTCATGAGGTTACAAGCTTCTCTTAAACATCAAGTTTAGGAGAAGTATATAGTACCATAAAGACCAGTGTGCTGTATTAACCAGTTACAGGGATAATGGTCTTTAATAATTGACTCTACTCAGAGAACAAGTAAGAGTGATGTCACCTAGTTCCAATGATGCTCAGTTTGTTTGTAAAAGAAGAAGTACAGATTTTTGTCCACTAAGACACAAGTGAAACATAAAATGTGCTTTTGATTTCAGTTTCTTTATATTTCCATATCTTGTATATTTTGGATAGATGTCTGATGTAATGATTTGGCCAATATTTACTAGGCTAAGCTAACTTTGCTTAACAATGCGGTTAGCTGGTGTCTGTGGCGTTGCGGTTAGTTAGCACGTGATGTTCTATCACGGCTGCCACAGTGAGGTCAGGTGATGTTAAACTTGAACCCCACTCAAGTTAAAACTGAACTTACTTTGTTGGTCAGGTACAAGTTTAATAAGGAGAAGATAGTTTATTAGTAGCAGTAAGCAAACTGAACCAGAGCCTCGACAACGAACAGGTCAGATGTTGAATACTTTTTTTGTCACACCATAGACATTATATTACCTTATAGCCCATACACTGAAAATAGGGAAGAAGCTTGTTGATAAAGCTGCATGAAAAGATGGTCAAACCATTTATTGACAGAGAGTTTGTTTTTCTCAGCTCCACTGTCAATCAGCTTATTTATGTAGAATGGGGAAAGTTAAGATCAGGCCAAGCTTTTTCCAAAAGAGTATGCACCATGAGACAGCTTATTGTTGTAGTTAAAATGTTGGAAAGAAAGGTTTAATATTAACAGTGTTACAACAGAGACCGCCAAACCATATCTATCAACAGCAAGTGGCTTCCATAGTTTTTGGTGCAACACAGACTAAACTGACACTACTTTGCAAAGTTGTATATTGAATCGTTACTTAAAAAAAATAGCATACAAACACTACTTGTTTTTTCAGAAACATTTGCTCTCCGACTTACATTACTGTGTGTGGATTCTGGAGCATGCATGCCTTTGGGCCGAATGTGGTCACAGGGCTTGGTCCATGAAGTGACTGAGGCCTCCTACAAGAGAGGATCACAAAGGCAAACATTCAGGGTTATGAAACACAAGCTGCCAGTGAAGTATGTAAACAATCTGTACACTTTTTAAATGAAGAACTCAGTGGCTTTGAAGTGCATGCAGTTTTTAAAACAGTAAAAAGAGGAAGTTTAAATGTTTAACTTTATTTCAGTTGGGATATTTGAGAGAGGTGTTACATTCCCATCAGTTCGAGGACACTGAAAGCTGAGCTGGAGAACAGCACATGTTGCTGATGGATGACTCAAAATTCCTCCGTTTCTAAATGCCTCTCTTTAATCAAATAAATTCCACTTTCATTTCCCTATAAAAAAAAAAAAAAAAAAAAAAGAGAGAAGTGAAGCCACAGTGACTGTCTGAGACATTTAAGAGAAAGAAGCCTAAGGATTTCCAAAATGGAATTCTTCATCAGCAGATACGAGAATGATTTATACCTTGTGGGTCAGTTTTGTGGTCAAACAGTGACAAACCACTCATGTATTACATAACATTAAAACGTGGTTAACTGTTCTCTGTGACCTTTGGTGCTGAACAGTGGGTTGGGAGGTACATGTAATAGCGCATTGTGAAATGTTGAAAGACAAACACTTTTATCTATCCTACGTGCACTACAAACACTGGATCAGTAAAAGACTAAATAAAGCCCAACGTTTTATTTAACACCAGGCCTGTCGCAAATATTACGTAATAACCTTATCGCAAATCTTTTGAGCTGATCATTTTGCTTAACTGTGTAATTCAACAATCAAGGGAAATCAAAGACGATATTACAAATGTGGCAACCGATAGAAAGGGAAATCCATCTGGTAAATAAAGTGTCTACCTGATCACAAGGTTCAATGTCAGGAAAAGAAACATGGAAAACGAGAGCTTGACTTTCTAGATCTTGCTGCTTTTGGCCAGGTTCATTCATTTCAGCTAATGATGATGACAGATAACTTCTCCCTGGATTTATAGCAAAAAGTCTCCCCTACAGTTACAGCATTGTTTGATTTTTTACAGCTCTAGGAAAGTTATGAAGTTATCACTTCCATCCAGTTTGTTTAAATGATATAAATGACATTAGTGTTAGAATGGAAACATAGAGAGGGACGGTGGATAGGCTCAGAGCAGACAGATTTTTGCGATCAGAGCAGAGAAGAAACCGGTGGTAAAGTCGTCCAGTAGTAGAAAATGTTTAAATTTGGGGGTGAAAGGTCAGTGACCCTGAGCTGTATTGCCTCAGACGACAGAAGCCTTCATGCTTCCCCACGTCACTGAGCCAACAAATCCTCTTAGCCGTCTGACTCGGAGTTCCCCATCTGCTGTTTACTGTTTCTTTAAGCTGCATTCATCAATATTTTCTCACATTAACACTGAATGAAATCAATATGTGTAATAAGACAGGTGTAACATCTATACGGAGTGTTTACATCCTCAACAACAAAAAAGACAAACAAGCCTGGACAGTTATACTGCAACACCATAATCAAGGTGGAGGGATGCAGTTCACAACTGATGTTTAAATGGGTATTACGTTTGTCCCAGTGGGATATTCTAGTTGAAACCAGAACTGCAATTTATGATTATTTTCATGACCAATTATTGATTTTTATCATTTTTTCAATTGATCCTTAGAGTGGAAAAGAGAAGGACAGTCATATTACTGAATGTAAACATGCTCAAGTCTATCCTGATAAAAAATCATTGTTTAATTATTTTTGTTCTTTTGGGTGTATGTTTAAAGAAATGTGAAAGTAGAGGGAAGCCTGTGATCATCTTGTCTTAATCTCTGACTTTATTTCATGCTTTTGACCAAAATAAGTTTCAAATCCTCGGCACCTTTCAGCCAAGAGAACCCCCTTCCCTCGTGTTTGGTATTTATTTATGAGTCACTGCCCAGAACACTGCTCTAGTAACTAGCGAATTCATCACCTTCCTATTACAAAACCTAAAAACAGCCATTTGTTTATTCTGCAAAATGTCATAAAAGTAAAGTAGTGTCATTGCCAACCTATGATGAACTCAATGAAACCGAATCAGTGGGAGTGCATTTCAACATTTTGTGTTACCTCACTGTGACATTTCATTTCCTGGGAAAGTCCAGATTGCTACTTTAAGGACATGGTTAGATAGACCATTGCCATTTACTTTGTTTTGTAAGAAACCTGCTCCAAATTGATAAAACATAAAGAAAAGTCACAAACAAAACATATTGGGCCTTTCCATTTCTGTGTCTTTCTGCGATGGTTGAAGGGACACATGTCTGAGGTGGTGCAACACAAATCATGTCTCTACTTCAAACATGTTTCTCAAAAGTTCAGAGCAACAGCAGCTGTTCTTAGATAGCCCACAGCAGTAACTCAGTCAGGTTGTTGTGTTGTGGCAATGTTCTCTATGAATTCTACTTATGTATGCATTCGACCAGTCACACATAGGCATGTTATTTCAGGTTAAACAGTTGGACCAGGTTTGAACTTATGTAGCCTCTGAATTGCGAACCTGACATACAAAGATCATAAACAACAATACAAAAATGAAGATGCATCAAAGTCCAGGCATGGTTGCTTAAAGATAAGTTCATACAAAGGCCACCAGTCCAGGCTGACGGCTGATTACACATGCATGAGGCGTGGACTGCAATCGACAGGTGACAAATAAAAAAGCTAGAAACAAACTACACCAGGGCTCAATGAGTGCGAGTATCAACGATAAGGCCGTAAAGGTGAAGCAGTCAGCATGACGACGCGTTGTAGTTTCATTTATTTACTTGGAAGCAACCACCAGGCATGTAAAAGCTTCAAAATTCAAGAGGGGTTATTAGTGAAATATTCAATATCTTTATTTCAGACTGCAGGCAGCCTTTAAAACCAGGAAAAGACAATGATACAATGTCCAAAATCTAAGACCATATCTAAGACATGTGTCTTTCGGCACAGGCTGAAAACTCTCTTCAAGAAGTACGACCCTGAACCCTTCCGCTTAGCACTTATTGTATTCATATTAGTTTGTTGCAATTATTGTATCCGTATTAGTTTGTTTCACTTATTATATTCGTATTAGTTTGTTGCACTTATTGTATCCGTATTAGTTTGTTTCACTTATTATATTCGTATTAGTTTGTTGCACTTGTTGTATTCGTATTAGTTTGTTTCTGTACTTTTGCTCTGGTTTATGCTCTTAGATGCTTGTTTTTTTCTGTCTCTGACTGTGTAGAATGACCAGAGGAACAAGTGTGCAGTGGAACTGAAGCTGAATGCTATTGTTTATGTTTCCGATATAATAAAATCGTTAGTTCCTTTAGTCCTCATCTCTCATTTAGTTTCAGTGACGTCCACTGATTGGCGCAGCCGATTCTAACCAGGCTTGAAACTGCAATTTTCCACATGGGCTATGTGTAAATGTCGTTGTGTGATACTGATGCTAATTTACAAGCCGTTTGAAGCAGAGCTAATGGTGGGCAAGTACAGTATTGAGTGTGTTTGGGTATCTGTAACTAATGAGAGCAGACTTAACAAAGTATTTTTAACTCCTAGACTAGGATCCCCTGGCAATTTACAGCTTTCATATTAATCAATTTTCCATAGGGTTTTCATAAGTTTAACCCACGGCAGTTCAGATTTTCATGCCTCCTGTTAGTTGAATCATTTTTATGTGGTGGTTTTCCTCTTGGTTCATCCTCACAACTCGTGGCTCTTTGCTTGCTAACTCTGAATGCCCTGTGATTCTAAGAGCTGATTTATAGAGAGATTTTCACCCAAAAGTCCACTTTTATCTTGCCCATTTCACAGTTGTATCTTTTTTTAAACATTTTGCATCGTTCCAATAATATTCCTTATTCGCTGTGAGGGCTTGAGCTCTCGGGGGAATAGCCCTGCAGACGACAGACAAGGGTCAGCAGTATGTGGCTACAGAGGGGCCTTTAAGCTGGGGACTCTAATTGGTGCTAAGCAGACCTGATTATGATGCTTCGGTTAGTTAACACATCTTACATCAGCCACAACCTCAGGTTCATTCCAGGTCTATGCTGTTGTAACGGGGGAATCCTTATCAAGTGCCCGTTGAGTCCGTCATAATGTAATGTGTAATGTAATATAATGTGTAATGTAATGTAATGTGTAATGTAATGTAATGTAATGTAATGTAATGTAATGTGTAATGTAATGTAATGTAATGTAATGTAATGTAATGTAATGTAATGTGTAATATAATGTAATGTAATGTAATATAATGTAATGTAATGTAATGTGTAATGTATAATGTAATAATGTAATGTAAATGTAATGTAATGTGTAATGTAATGTAATGTATAATGTAATGTAATGTAATGTAATGTAATGTGTAATGTAATGTAATGTAATGTAATATAATGTGTAATGTAATGTAATGTAATGTAATGTAATGTAATGTAATATAATGTGTAATGTAATATAATGTGTAATGTAATGTAATGTAATGTAATATGTAATGTAATGTAATGTAATATAATGTAATGTAATGTGTAATGTAATATGTAATATAATGTGTAATGTAATATCTAGTCTCACATCATAATATCATTAACCAGCCTCCCTCACCTGGGCTCACCCTGCTCCTGTGTGTGTGTATGTGTGTATGTATGTATGTATGTATGTATGTATGTATGTATGTGTGTGTGTGTGTGTGTGTGTGTGTGTGTGTGTGTGTGTGTGTGTGTGTGTGTGTGTGTGTGTGTGTGTGTGTGTGTGTGTGTGTGTGTGTGTCACCTGTAGTCAGAGGAGCTGGCAGCAGAGGAGGTGCTCAGGCTGCGGGTCTTCCTGCTGCCCCGTCGGGCCAGGCTGCGTCCGGAGACCTCCCCTCCGTCACAGGTGGAGCAGCAGTGCGGGGTGGGGGCAGCTTCTCCACCGTCCATCTCCCACAGCCAGGTGAGCTACCTGAGAGAGACACAGCACCTCTTTACCTGAGACAACACGTGACTGGGACAGGTGCATCACGTGAGCTAGCCTAGCCTACCTTAGCTTCGCACAGTGTGTCGCTCCTCGCCGTCAGCTGCCTGCGCTAATGCTAAGCTAGTTAGCAGGTGAAGTAGTTGTGCATATGTGACACAGAGCCTGACATCACCCCGTACCCGTCCCCTGACAGCGTTAGTCTGGAGCCGAGCGGATCAGAGCCCGGCCATCCCTTCAGCGGACAACACGGCGACGCCAGCTCACTGTCAACACTCCGCTCAGCCCTTCCGGGTTCCCACCGACCAATCACAGGCCCGCTCCCGGTGACGTCATGTGGGACGACCCTGATGACTGTCTGATTGTATCAGAGGGAAACACACAACTATGAGTTATATTATGACAAATACACATAACTATGAGTTATATTATGACAAATACACATAACTATGAGTTATATTATGACAAATACACATAACTATGAGTTATATTATGACAAATACACATAACTATGAGTTATATTATGACAAATACATATAACTATGAGTTATATTATGACAAATACATATAACTATGAGTTATATTTATATGACAAATACATAACTATGAGTTATATTATGACAAATACACATAACTATGAGTTATATTATGACAAATACATATAACTATGAGTTATATTATGACAAATACACATAACTATGAGTTATATTATGACAAATACACATAACTATGAGTTATATTATGACAAATACATATAACTATGAGTTATATTAGTTATATTATGACAAATACACATAACTATGAGTTATATTATGACAAATACACATAACTATGAGTTATATTATGACAAATACATATAACTATGAGTTATATTATGACAAATACACATAACTATGAGTTATATTATGACAAATACACATAACTATGAGTTATATTATGACAAATACATATAACTATGAGTTATATTATGACAAATACACATAACTATGAGTTATATTATGACAAATACACATAACTATGAGTTATATTATGACAAATACACATAACTATGAGTTATATTATGACAAATACATATAACTATGAGTTATATTATGACAAATACACATAACTATGAGTTATATTATGACAAATACACATAACTATGAGTTATATTAGTTATATTATGACAAATACATATAACTATGAGTTATATTAGTTATATTATGACAAATACATATAACTATGAGTTATATTACATTGTGACAAATACATATCACTTTACAGGCTTATTTAGTGAGCTGGTGAAGCACTATATTGTTTGTTCTACAGTCATCTTGTTATAATGATTATTGTGTTATGATACATAACAAACTGAGATGTTTCTCTTGTGCTTTTATGTATTTAAACGCATAAACATTGCTCAATCGTAAATCTATAATTTTTAGTCCCTTTACAAGTTCAACACGTTAAATCGTTTTAAATTGGCAATTGGAGACTTTTAGCATTTGTCTGAATAGTGGTTCAATCTGGAAGATGGTGAAATTGGACAGAATGTGGTCTAACTGCTATGCATGGCCAGGATGATCTTGCTTGGGGGCCCTTGGGCCAAAAATCAGGTGGTGGCCCCCTATGGGAATCTGACTATTGGACGTGGACTATAGTTGTCCCTTTTGCTCGGTTGGTAATCCAACTGTGCAATTTGTCACACTTTGGGTTCTTGTCTCCCAAATAGGAAGTTATATGCGTCATACAGTAAAGAAGTTATTGCCCGACCTGTTAACAGTGGAGTGATAGCGCCACTGTCTGGCTCACTGCACACAAATCTACCACTTCATGGTTGTTCATTTAGCTTATTCATGTACTGAACCTTTGGAATAATGCTTTTTGAAATTTAAAGATACAATACATTTATTTCCACTTACAAGTCATGACAGATGCGACCTTATGTGAAATATGTTTAATATTGTTCCTTAAAGCAAACTTCATGGCTCTCACTGTGTCATAGACATGCACAGTTCACTGCTTTAGGACAGGGTGAATAAAAATACGATCAGTGTTGAATGTGTAGCAAAAAGTATTTCACCTTTTAAAATAACGTAATCTATCAGCCATTCATGAATAAATGTTTTCAAATAGGCACATCTTGTGTGGGGCCATAGGGCTGTCAGCGTTATAGTTTCTATATCAGTGATATTTTGCATAAATAACATAGCATTGGTTATGTCAGTAAATGTGAATGAGTTTTGATGTAATCATATAACATGCATTACTACTGCTGGGATAGAAGTGTTAGATATACTGTGCAAACCAAAAGAGGAACTGTATAGTGAACAGACACTGCATACAATTAAAGAAAAGCGTTAACATTTGTCTTCGTCTTTAAGGCTGATACAAGGAACTTTCATTTTGTGTTGATTTTAGTTGTCCCTGTAGAACGCCGTAGTGTTTCCGAGCACCAGAATCCCTTTAGAAAACCTCATTTTTATCTGCAGCATGGTCTGACAGTCTGCCATGCTGCAGTTAAAGAGGAGACACTGAAAAGCATCAAGAATATCTACATAGAACTAGCTTATTGCTTATATAGGCCATACATAGGTTTGAGCATTACATTGAGAATGTTTCTTAACCTGCTGAAAGTTCCTCACAGCAACTTTAATCTGAATTTTTGACGAGCGAGTACTGTCTGATGGTTAGAAATCACGTTAAAACAATATTAAGTCCCTCATTGAATTTATTCTTATTTCAAATAGGGGGTGAACAAAGATCGATGAGTATTTCCAAGAGACGTGTAGATCTCTGAAGTTGTGCTCAGTGTCACCATACAGTATGTAGCTTCTCTTCATTTGTCAGTTCACCAAACAGACACATCAAGTTGATTACCATAGACTGCTGTTTAATATCTACACACAGACAGAACTACAAGGTGTCCCTTTATACTTTGCGTAAAAGCTTATAAACAGACTGCATGGCCGCCAGCATGCAAATAGGAGAGACACTATGTCCAAATAACTGTACAGAGAAGCCAGGCTGATTCAACAGTGGATAAGAAATTGTTTATTTGACTTGAACATAATTACAGGGAAACCAAACAGTCTGCAACATTCTAGCTTCAGTGGTAACCGCTCTAAGTGAATCACACTCAACACAGTAGGTCATCTCAAACTGCTTTTTATTACATCTTAAATAACAGTACATTTTAATATAGTTTCTATCTTGCATCCAGCTTTCGGTTGTACACTGACTGACTTTAAAATTAAATACAAAAGGTGAAAAGGGAAGAGTGGGGGTGCAGAGCTCTACAGTTATTTGATGGCGAAAGAGAGAAAAGGAAAGGGAATTTAATTAATTTTTAATATTTTTTATTTCATTTTATTTTTTGCCAACTCCAGGCCTAACGCACAATTACAGCACATTTTTTTTGTACAGAATGTCGCAGAGAAAAAACAGAATGGAAAAAATGTCACTACTGCTAAAGAAAGAGCGTCTCTGTTTACAAGGAGAAGGGAACAACAGAAAATTCTGCCATTCAGATGCTGCAAGATTTTTTTTTTTCATTTTTTATTAAAGGACAGAAAAAAACCTGTTATAAAATGTTTTTCTTTGTAAGTGGAATTTTGTTTGCTACAGAAGGAATGAAAATTCATTTGTTCCATTTGAGATCGTGTATGTTAAGGTGAATGAATGTACGTATGCATGTGTACAATTTTAACATTTCCGTTACTTCTTAATTTGTGGAATCCCTCCCAAGTATGGACCAAGTAACCGTTTATGTTGCAGGGTTTGCTTCTCGAGTGCATAGCTTTGACATTTTAGTTGAATCATGTATGCACGGAGTAGCCAAAAACAAAAAGGAAGAAAAAAAAGAAAGAAAAAAGAAAAATATAAATACCATCGTATTGATATATTCAACAGGTTATTTTCTTAAAGAAAAACATCAAAGGACTTAATTCCATATGCACCTTTTTAAGCAATTCTACAGCATGCGATTCTAAGAGATAACCCACCCATGGCAGACAACCAAAATCTTTTTTTTTTCATTTTTAACTTAAAAAGTTTCAATATCATTATTTTCAAACATTGATTTATACAACATGTCATTCACAGAGTAGTAACTGCATTTCCAAGCACGGAATGGGCACCTCTGTTAAAAGAGAAACGTCCGGATTGCAACCGGGCTAAAGTGGAGGTACTCCCTACCCGACCAAATCACATCACCGGTCCCAACCACGGGCAACAGAAACCAGGGAAAACTAAATTAAAGGAGGAAAAAAATGAATAAAAAAGAGGGGCGGGGTGGAATATGATCCGATGGGTTAATCTTCATTTAATTATTCTACACTGTCGCCAGACAAAAAGGTGTAAGAATGGTTAAAATGGTTTTTTTTTGTTGTTGTTTTTCCGTTTTAAAAACGAGCATTCATCATCATAAACAGCATGTGCTTGGTTAGTTAACTTTTTTTTTCTTTAGACATTATTCTATATATGCAAAGTTTAATTTTTGTGCAAACAAAGATTTTGTGGACTACACTGGAAAAAAGAAACAGTAAAATTATCATGGGACTAAATATACAGAAGGGCCAGAAGTGGCTTGAGGACTCCCTGTTGAAGCTCAATTCTCTCACTTTGTTCTCCAGTGGGATAAAGCTGGATTTAAAATGACATGATCTGGAGGTTCTTCTAGTTTTCAACTTAAAAACATTCTCTAAAATGTGTAAAGAAAAGGAAATAAAACAAAGCTTTGATCCTCATTTTAAACATTAACTGACAGTTCGCTGATCTACTTCTCTTTAACAAAAAGAAAAAAAAAGAAACATTGCCAAAAAGCTATTAAGAGTTAGATCACTGTCATGTAATAACCTTCACTCAGACCTGTGTATAATGAGGACGCAGGACATGTTTGCTTGGAGGTGGCTTACTACAATACCAGACCATGGTCATGGGAGGAATGCACAATTTTCCCCTCCACTAAATTCCTCAAGCTTGTTTTTTTTTTTTTTTTTTTTTTTTTGTAGCTGAATGAGTGACAGACAATTGTGCTCTTTCAAATGAGAAGGGGAGAGGGGGGGGAGGGAGAGAGAGAGAGAGAGAAAGAGAGAGAGAGAATTTTTGCCCTTGATAGATTTTTGGGGTGTTTGGAGTCAGTATCATGGTGTTTTTGAAAAGATTGGATATGCAATAAAATTGAACATTGTGATGTTGGAATGGTCTTCCACTCAACTTTGGAGTCCAGATGCCATCTGGAAACAAACAAAGAAAAACACATATGATTATTGTTATTCAGTGAAACAACTCATTGGCCACTGTACGGTAGAATCATTTAATCAAGGGTTGATCATATGTGCATATCCCTTTGTTTGATTAGCGATTACAAATATTCACAAACTGCAGACAGAAACAGCTAACTTTACTACATTTTACTTCTGTTTGTGTTAAAGTGATATTTCCAAAACATTATCACTTTGAGATTTGACAAGACTTTTCTGAGTCTATGCGTACTAGAAAAGGTAGATCGGACAAAAACTGGCACTGCATGGACATCTCAGAGCTCATGTGACACGTTTGGTTCCTCTCTTGGATTTATAAGTTGCACCTTCATTACCAACCTCCAGATGGCAGTCAACACAAACTCTAGATGAGGCTCCATGTAGCTGATGCTGTTGCTAAACCATTACCCCCTTTCACACTCCCACATCACAGAGCATTCCTCAGTCCTTCCTTTACCTTCAGACTCTAGTTCCAGATCTTGAGGAAGCTGTCCCAGGACCCTGTTGCCACTGCCATGCCGTCGTCGGTCACACCCAAGCAGCTCACCCGGTTGTCGTGACCAGCCAGGACACCTGCAGAGACAGCAGAGGCTGAGTAACCGCAACACACCTGCTCTGTCTGAGGAATACCACTCGCTAGACATGGACATGGGTTACAAACGTACTGGACAACAGCGAGTAGAGTAAGCAACAAAACAGTAAAATCATAATTTCAAAATGTCTGTGTGGAGACAGGGTTCTGAAAAAGTGAAAGATGGGGAACAAGGTGAAGCAGATTTCAGGGCATTTGTTGTTGTGATACCCGGTGTGTTTGTGAGTCAAACCACAAAGAGCAGCAACTATTCAGGATAAGACTTACTGAAGGTTAATACTGACCCAATATGCTGCAATCAATATTCCACCTGCCAATAGATCAAATAAGTGTGTGTGTGTGTGTGTGTGTGTGTGTGTGTGTGTGTGTGTGTGTGTGTGTGTGTGTGTGTGTGTGTGTGTGTGTGTTTGAAACAGCCTGCTCAGATATGGGCCTCGTCTGATTCCTGACCGTCTATGCAGTCAATAGCTGTAAAGTATTCATGCCTCTACGGGGGCTCTTGACTGCTGGATCCCAGAGATAGAGATATATATATATATATATATATATATATATATATATATATATATATATATATATATATATATGAACGCCTTCTATACTGTGGAACAACAAAACAGATCTTCTCCCAGTTTGCCTCAATTGGACTCGTTTATCAATATCAAATGACTGACGTCAAAATCAGACTTGAAAGAAGTTGGTTCACAGTGGTGGATGAAGAACTCAGATAGCACATTGTAAAAATACTCTGTTACAAGTAAAAGTCTTGCATTCTAAATGTTAGCCTACTTAAGTTAAAGATAAAAAGTATTAGCATCATAATTTACTTAAAAGTACTCATGCAGCATGGCTATAATATCACTGGATTTTAAATATTGATGCTTTAATGAATTATGGGTAATACATCATAGTTAGTTGAATTATATTTAGAATTAAGAATCTGAAACTGTAAAGTAGCTAGTAACTATGATGTCAAAAAAAGTGAAGTAAAAAGTACAGTCTTTCTTTCTGAAATGTGTAGAATTAAAAGTAGAAGTAAAAAAATTGCATAATGAAAACACTCAAGTCCACATTTGCGGTACTTGTTTTACATTAAACCACTGAGCACAAAATCCTATGGGACATTCTGCTAATCATATTTTGCCCCTATTCTCTTTTTGCAGAATGGGTTAACGTCTCTCAGCAGGTTTTCCCTCTAGGCTTTTTCTCTATTCATGTTGCACTTTACCTTCAAACGCATTGCAGATTTCTTCTGGCGAGTGATCTTTGACTTGCGCCAAATATAGCATTTAGTTTAATGACCAAAAAGCAAACTTTTGTCTGATCATACAAGTTATTTTGCTTTCGCTTGTTTTCGCTGTGTTCCAGAGTTGCCTTTTGGCAAACGCTGGTCCAGATGTCATGTGAGTTTTTTCAACAAGCATAAAGCTGCAATTTGTGAAGCAGCCAGGCAAGAGTTGTTGTACGACTGCGTCTCCCATCCAACCAGGGTGTTCATAAACCTCTTGTTGGCCTGCTCTACTCCGTGCCTTGAAAGATTTCTTGTATGCTTTGCTGACTGGTAATGCTCAGTAAACGTTTCAGAACTATGTTTGGAAATGTTCTGTTGCCTTTATGATGCGGTTTCTAACAGGACATTGTTCAGCTGTTTAACATTTCAGATAAAGATATTCAAAGTCAAAAAGCACTGCACAACACAAGATGTGTACACGGGAATGAACTGATTTACCCAAACACATTATGCACTTGGATACGCCACATTAAACTCAATCACATTTTCGTAAACAAGATATCTTTAGTCAACCTGTCATGAACGGCTATTAGGATTTTGGATCTGTTGCAGTAAATGAATAATCTTTCTTATGTATACGTTCAGTTCTGACGTGACAGAAGTTCCTTCCCTGACAAGAACGTGCCCAAAACCCAAAGAACAAATCATTATTATTATTATCATTAGTAGTTTTATTCACAACTCTAAAACACCCCCGACCTGTAGGGGCAGCTAGTTAGGTAACTTTACAAAACCCAGAAACTTTTTATGTGAAAAGAGGAGGACTAAAACCGCGCTGTAGATTAGCTCTCCACATTTCTTATGTTTTAACATTTCTTATGTTTTAATTTCTTATGTTTTGACGCCTATTCGAGCTGTGTTCGAGATGAGATGAGATCGTTCTCAGATGTTTCTCCGCCAACTCCACTGTCCGTGTTTACCGCTAAATTGAAACGTCAGCTTTACTTCAATAAACAAAAAGAGAGACTGTGGTGGTTCTGAACAACAGCTGGGACAGATATGGTCTATTCCTCCCACTCCATTTCTCCACATATTTGACTGGGACTGACACCAAACTCTGAGATATTTACTGCTGGTTATTCAGCAGGCTTGAGGCGCTTCCACTTTAGTGAACCAGACCTGGAAACAACATGTTTTATCTAGCGCTACACTTTTGTCTTGGACGGTGGCTTACCTGCACGGTCGGCCTTCAAAGTGTCCCAGACGTTGCAGTTGAAATCGTCGTAGCCAGCCAGCAGTAGGCGGCCACTCTTGGAGAATGCCACGGAGGTGATACCACAGATGATGTTGTCATGTGAGTAAACCATCAACTCCTGGTCGGCACGCAGGTCAAACAGCCGGCAGGTAGCGTCGTCTGAACCCGTGGCAAATGCGTTGCCATTGGGGAAGAACTGCAACCCAGATCAAGAGATTGATCAGTGTCGATACTTTTGAGTGATAGATACACATTATTCAAAGACTATACTTAGTTATTGTGATTAACTTTGCTATTGTCCAAAGGTTCTGTAATAGTAACTTGCCACAACTTTTTCTGTGCTTCTGATCCCTAAAAAGCGTAAATGTGGCACCAGAGCATTACATGAGTCTCTCTAGTCATCTCTGAAAGACCAAATTGATGGATTACTATTTCAGTAATAATTTAACTATGAACTCCTGGTGTTTCATTTTAAAGCATACACTTTGGAGCAGGAAGTTAGAACAATTCCATCCAAATGCATCGAAAGGAATGTTCTCAGCTATGTCGGAATCACTATTAACACAACTTTGAAAGGAAAACTTTCAAATGCATTGTCACTGTAATGGTCAGAATCCACGGCATCTTGACTTTCAATTTACCTATAAAACTTGTGACTTTACTTGAACCTGCCCTCAAGGACCTAAGATTTGCTCTGATAGACTTGACTTGGACGTACCTAGGAAGATTTGAGCCTTGACGCCCTCATATGAGAAAGTATATAACATGTAAAAGAGAGTTTTTGTGTGTGCGGCCTTACGCAGATAGCGTTGATGTCCGACTCGTGGCCAGTGAAGGTCTGTCGGCACATTCCTTCTCTGATGTCCCAGAGCTTGGCCGAGGCATCGCAGGCTCCAGACACAAACAGCCTGGTGTCGGGCGCCAGGGAGAGACTCATTACATCCCCGGTGTGACCAGCAAATGTAGTCGTCTGCTGACCAGTCTCAATGTCCCACAGAGCACTGCAAGAAAGCAGAGAAAATGTCAAATGAAGGGAGCGGTATGGCTAGGACTACTTTTCCGTTACACAATAATTGCTTTTTAAAAGATTATTTAAATGGTGATAAATTCAAAACAGGATTTGAATTTGCTCGTTTGTTTCTAGAGCAGCAAAAGTTTCTCACTGGAAACAAATCTAAAATGTCAATAAAATAGATAATATCCCTGACAACCAAAGATTGAGTGAAGTCGAGTGAAGAACACAGACATCAGTCATAACTGCCTAAAGGTACGTTTACAAGATTTTGCCAATTTTAAGATAGGTGGAAAAAGAAAGCTAAACAGTCTATCTACAGACAGCTTTGGTTTTAGCATGTTTCTAGCAATTCGCTATTAGCCGAGCTAGCGCACTGTGCTTCCATAGGACATAGCAGCGTTGGATAATAAAGTGCTGACAGGGCCAATTGAAATATCGCCTTTCTACTTGTTTTTAATACATCTATTCAAAAAGCACAAGTATTGGCTTCTACTCCCAAAGTTTGTATTGCACAAACAGTAATGAGGAGGTTAAAAGGTACAAATAAAAGAACGTCAGAGCTTATCAATACCACAGTCTTTAATCATTTAGTTTAATACCGGTTTCCAGTAACTATGCCAAGTCATATTATAGCTGCAATATACAATGCAGCATCCAGAGTACTTTGTGTCATTCAAGAAGAAAACTGATCGACCCACGACGTGATGCTGGTAGCTGTAGGACGTCTGTCTAGCACAGGCAGACCTAGCACTAAAGGCATAAGGTTGACCTGGCTTTTAGCTCACCAGTATATAGATTGTACCGACTGAGAATCTCAATATCAATCTTGGAAACTGATGGCTGTAATGTTTCCATATATAGTGTTGATGACCAGAAAAGGGTGGAGGCTAGGAACCTCTTAAAATATAACACAAACAAATACTTGCCCCATATCTAATTCTTTTTTTAAATTATTATTATTATTAAGTTTAGTTAAACAGGTGTTGATCTAACTCTATGTAGATTTTTTGGGGTTGTAGTTGGTGGTGGATTGGGTTGTATTGGATGCAGTATCACTACTCACCAGGTGGTGTCTCCAGAGCTGGTGACAATCTGGTTGTCATCCAGGAAGCGACAGCAGGACAGGTAACCTAACGGGAATCAAACACACTGACTGAGTAACTCATTCATGATAAGGCGGTCTTTTCTAGAGCATTAAGAAGTGGAGGCTTCATTTCTTTACAGTCTGCACAGAGGAAGAAGTTATATTACAAATTATCGTCACACCCTCAGAGAATCAATGTGGAGGAGATGAATTGACTAATTCACTCTCAGAAACAGAAGAATAAAAAGCTGTAGGGTATCTCCCGGTTCATGACTTCCATAATTCATCCTTTACTAGCTGGCAGAGTGTGCATACCCCTCCCTATAGCAAGAACTAAAACGAAAATGCTGACACACTTCCTGCATCATGTGACACTGATCAGATGAATGCTCCTTGCCCAAGAGCTCAAAACCTTCATTAGTTTGAGCGGTGATATGGCTCAAAAAACTCCAGTTTTTCTTATGGAGAAAGACAACATGTGACTGGCATCTCTCGGATATTAAAATGGTTGGGCTTACACCAGTATGAGAGGTTAAAACTATGTCAATAGACTTCAGTAACAGAATAGCTTTGGTTATTGGGTATTATCTCCTCGTCACACAAATAAAGGGACAAATTGAAACTTGCATGTGGAAAGCAAACTTTCTCTATAAATGCAGCAAATACCTGCTATGTGATAACATTATGACAACATGATATGTTGGAAAAAGCAGGTCAAACTGGCTGAGTTCTGAGTGTTGTTTCTTGATGATTTCCATTTTCCAGTCGCTTCTCACTGACATTTGGGCAAGCTCTAAAGGATCTTAAAAGTAGATCTATCATTCATTCAATAAAATCCCAAATTTCTCCTCTGTAGTTTCACTGCCAAGCGTAACATGATTAGTAGATATAAAGACTACCGGGTGCTAATGGAAATTCAGTATTCCTGTAAGGTTCCAAATTTATACTGTACTGATTGATCTGACCTTCAAAACATCCTGGGATAAATGGCTAAATGGGTTCATACAAGTGGATGTGTCCAGCCTACCTGTGTGTCCGGCCAGCTCACGGCTGACACGCACATTTCCCTCACGGGTCTTCAGGTTGTAGATGGAGCAGATGTTGTCCAGGCCTCCACAGGCAACGTAGTTCCCAGAAGGGGCATAGGCGCACGTCATCACCCAGGAGGAGCGCAACGGGATGGCATGGACCTGGAAGAGAGGAGGAAGATTTAATATTAGATTGCATGCACTGACAGATGGGGGAGAGAGAAAAGAAAGAGAGAGAGAGAGAGGAGGGCATGTGACAAGGTTGGTCCACAATATTAACTTAACCTTTCAAGGGCACAATGCCCACTATAAATAGCGTTACTTGGCACCCTCAAACACTCATGAATTATGGTATAATGAACTCAGCGCTTTGTCAACCAAAATGAAACTAACTGCCAGAGAAGGGGGAGTAATGAGTATTGCTGACTTAGGCTTTGATTAACAGGTAAAGACAATAAACGACAGCATTGAGATTGTTTCTGTTCTTTGGACATATAGAGTTCATTACCTTGTTTGTGGTGTAGCTGTCCCAAATAATGAGTTTGCCATCCTGGGAGGCGCTGACCAAAAGCCTGTCGAAAAGAAAGATAAGATAGTTTCAACTACAGAACAATTCAAAATGAACAGTCCACTGTCACACACACACAACAATGGAATCTTTCATCCAATTCTGTTATGGATTCGATCATGTATATATTCGTTATATATTGGTAGTCAGTTCCTATCATCTCTGTCCTTCAGTAATGCAAATAACAGTGATTGAGACACACAACATTTGAGGGTCTGGCCATTTGTGTATGAACATTTTGAATGTTTGAAATTAACATTTTGTTGCGCATACTATATTTTAACTTTCTTCAAAACAGACAAAAACTGCAAAAGCCACGAAAAATTTGGACAGACTAATGGACACGCACCACGCTGCATGGAGTTTAAGCGGGTAATGAATATAAAAGCTTTTAATCCAGCACCTGTATACCAGATGAATACGTCGTAGCATTATTTTTAAAGCTGCTGCTGTATCAACAACACAGTATTCCACAGAATGCACAGTGCTAATCCTAAAATGGACTGATACAGAGAGCTGAGGCCCACTGGCTCATTTCTGTATAATTCTCTTACGCTATCGAGTACTTTCAAGATCACCTATTTACTTTCAAAATTGTATGTGCCTCAAAATCACAAGCTGCAAAGTCTGTGTGGTAAACACAGTTATTCTAATAGGAATAGCTAGAAACCCTGTTTTGCATTCTAGAGACAGCTCTCAGGTACTTGTGTGGCTGTGCTCGGCTATCTGGGTGAATCCAACAAGAGTAACCACAGTGACAGTCCCAATACACATAGGACCAGGAAATGGAGTGAACACAGCAAGGCCTGCTGGGAATATGCAAATCTTAAGTACCAGGCTGGCGGTAACGCGCTCAAATGTGCACACTCCGGCTGATATAAGCCAGAGACAGACTCTGTGCTGGGAATGTTAGTCTAAAAGAAAATGAAGCATCAACTTCCCGACCTGAAAATGAACAGATTAAACTCGAATAATCCAAGATGATGTCAAAAGCAGGAAAATGTATTACCTTACCATTACTAAATTAGGCCCCTTTTTAACTTACTTAGAGAGTAAGTGTGTGTGTGTGTGTGTGTGTGTGTGTGTGTGTGTGTGTGTGTGTGTGTGTGTGTGTGTGTGTGTGTGTGTGTGTGTTTGTCAGCTGGGACACGATGATGCAATGAGATGCTCAGTTTCTCGTCAGAACAGAGCTCTGACAGCAATGTTTGGAACAGACACCCAATGTCTGGAAAGCCCTGATTTTGAATTCACAATCCGTTTGTGTTGCTCAGTACTCATCAGGTCTGTTTGAGGAACTGTGATGCTGTTAAGTGACAAAGTCAAACACAAGGAGAGGAGTGTGTGCTTAGCTTAAGTTTTACAAAACCATTCAAACGCCAACAACAAAAAACATAACCACTGTCTGGTCACCTGTGGTTATGAAGAAAACTTTTCATGTTGGACCTATCCAAGTTTTCTAGTTCAATGGTTGTCATCCAACCTCCCTCTGTTGTCCCCAATACCAAGTACCATTTTTTGGTATGGTCACATGCACCGAAATAAAACTTGAAAGGAAGAACCCAGCTCTTCCCTTGATAAACAAGTGATTTGGCTACAGCTATTGTGTAAAGTTGGGCGCTGAATCATTGAGATGCAAGGCTGGAGTTGAGAGGCAACGTGTTCAACAGGATTGTTTCACAAGTAGCCAATTTACAAACTAATTTTAAACCAATCAAACTCTAAATAGTCATCAGGCGATAGCCGATGGGTACCCAGGTTGCATTTCGGCCAATGCGTTCCGCCTCTTTGCTCTCCACACTGACTTTTTACCTGCATTCAACCAAAGCCTGTGAAATAAGATTGGTCAATACTACACTTCTGATACCAAAATGGTGTCCTGTTGCCTAAAGATTCTGCATATAAAGCAGAGTCTGTTGATAGAGCTTAATAAAACTCATAAATAGAATAAAACTCAACAGCATAACGTTGTTTGTAAAGGGGTTTAACCAACAAGATGATCAGCAGTTACCGAAAATTTGGGCTACAGATTTTTTCATTTTATTTAATTATAATACTAAAACTACAAAGCTTTGCCTTTAACAGGCATTTAACAATTTATAAGATAAAGATTTTGGTACAGAGTGCAACACCCTGAACATTTAACTTTGTTAAAGTTTTTATTAATAATAAATAAATACTAATGGTTTACTAGGGAAGATGAACTAACCATGGCTTTCTTTCTCAAACTGTTGGAAACCCACCACCGAGGACTGAATCCAAGTAGTGTCTCCATGGGGCTAAAAATAGCAGACTTAGCTTAGGCTATGGGTCAAAACATCTTCATGTGACCTTCTTTCTGGGTGGCTGAATCTCAGCAGGTAGTCTAATAAATACCCCAACTCCTCTGGGAGGTGAAACATTAACAGATGAAACAAACAAACAGGAGGCGCTGACAGCGGGCATACACAGTGGTAGACGTTTTCTTAGTTATATGACTGGAAGGATGATGAGGTGACAAGAGCAGTTTGCAATGGTCTCTCTGCGGACTGACGCACACCGGCACCACAGTGATTAACTTGTTGGTTGCTGAGGTGAGAGGTGTGCACAACTCTAGGGAAAAGGCGTTAAGTGTGAAGAAAGGATTGTTGCTTCATCTTCCCTGGCTATCTAGCCTCAACACAGCTCTAACAAAGGCTGACTCCATTTTGAGTATTTTCCCTACCCACATACCCCACCCCCAATGCACACAAACACAGCACACATAGACACACACAACACAGTAGACCTACTCAAAGACAGAGTGACTGATGCATGCCCGATGTGCATTCAACAAAAAATGCATTACCTATTGTGCATGTGCACAAATATCCTGCTGTTGAATTGACAGAACACTGAGTATATGTTAATCTGATAGATCGCTTTGTACAAATGTCCAGAGTAAGCTAATGTAGAACGTCATGCTTTGGACGAGGACCCTCAGGAGAAGTGACTATCACAAAGACAGTCAAGCTTTCTTTTATATCCATTTCCTGTATTAAGGCGAGGGGGCTGGGCTGATGGGATGATATATTTAGTTTAATGGACAGAATGGAGTTGAATGAGATTACCTTGAGTCAGTGCCCCAGTGCATGGCATAGATTTTAGCCAGATGCCCCCTCAGTGTCCGTCTAGTGCGCATCTGAATTCGGCCAACAGGGTCGATGCTAGCTGTGATCTAAACAAGATTAAGAAGAGGAAAAAGTCACTTTGAGAATGCTATATATCATTTCTGATATTTGCACTTAAACTTCAAGTAGTGTAACTGAGAAGAACAAAAAGGAATGCAGTATTCAAATCATGCACTCAGTATAAACACCACCCACAGTCAAACATTAAAGCCAATTTTAGTACTTTTATAATTTATTTCATCACAAAAACAACAGTAAGTGAATATCATTTTATATATACATATAATTATATACACATATATTGATATCTTACCTGAGACAGGGTAGCATCCGCACACGCTTTCCTGGCATCCTGAAACACAACAACCCAGTCAAATCAGTTTCAGCCCACAAACTCTCACTAATTGTGAACTAAATTGTGTTTAGAGAACAGTTTACTGACAAAATAGTTTAGTTTCGGTACTGATATTATAAAATTTGCCCCATGTATAACTCGTGTCTGTCACAAACTGATATGATGGTTAAAACGTTAGCGGGCTCCTTCATTACTAAATCAAATGAAAAAAAAAAAGATATAGAATTGTGTGATCTCAGCTCAAGTGTTGCATTATAGCAATAATAGCAACCATTTAAAATAAAATAAATCTAATTAGTCATAATGCAATAATGGAGCAATACAAGTAATTTTTTTTTATAAAAAGACAGCATTTAAACTCTGCATTATAACAATAATGATATCTCCTCATTAGGTTGCATATCGCTACAATGATGCATATGGTAACCCCGTTTTGGCTTTAGCAGACAGCTTAAAGTCGCATTAATTATTTGTGAAATATAGTACAGTTGCTCATGATATGACATGAATATTGCAATCCCACATCAGTCACTGGTGGCTGATTAACAGCGGAATTCAGTTCATTTGATCCAATGGTGATACGTATTAACATAACGTCATTGGCTGTAAAAACTGTAAAAGCCTTTGGATCTTTGGAACACTTAACTGAGACAGACCTGTGTTTTGAAGCACAAAAAACCTTTTTATCCAGCAGGCTAACTCTGGATGGCTGAAATGGCTTCCTTTTTGCTATATCTTTATAATGTCAACATGGAGAGGCATCAAAATAGGAAGCGATTTATGAAAAATCCGCTCTCATTGACACCAGTTTGAAATATCACTCTCTATAGCACATAAGGTGAATTTGTAAACTAATAGAACAAAATACAAATTAAAAAATATAGCACATTTGAGGACTTGAAGGCCTTACTCTGATCTGGTTCTTGAGCTGCTCAGCCTCCTGGCGTAGCTGATCCAGTTCACTCATTTTCCTCTGCTAATGGTGTGCTTCGCTCCGCCGCCTAGACTCTTGCTGATCTGGGGAGACAAGAAATGACAGGCTCAACATACATACAACATACTGCTCGTCTCATGTTGGTGGTAATAAACAAAATGTACAATTAAGTTATATGCTGTTAACTTTGTTTTTACTCTGAATGCGGCAAATTACATGCAAGACATTGGCCAAAAAGGTAAAGACATAATGTGCTTCGTCTTATGTGCAACTGAGCATCGCACAGTGTCCTAAATCCAATCCAGACAAAAGTTCCAGGGAGTCACAACTGCCCAACACTTTCTAGACAAGACTCAAGACTTGTCCTTGCCAGCTTCAAACTGTTCCCTAGCAACAAGCACTCAGCAGCTACTTTAGGCTTAAGAGAACATTTTTGAGGATGATGTTGAATTTGTTCCATCTTCCCTCCACACACAATAGCAAACCCTCGGGCAAAGATTAGGCCACACTAAGCAGCTGATAACCATTACTCAACAGCCACGGCAAAAATAAATCATAAAAAAAAAAATATGGTTTGGAAAAAAAATCTACTCTGTAATAATGGAGCAAAACATACCCTTTACTGACAAAAGAAGCAAGGATTAAGAGTCCAGATATTGAGAAAGCAGAGAGGCACTACAGAGAGAGCAGTTTTGGTTTCGTTGGAACCCGAAAGTGCTTCGATGATGGGCAAGGTTTGACGAGGCGGTCAGTGCTCTGGCCTCTGGACTCTAAACTCTCCTCCAATGTCATCCCTGTAATCCTGGGACACAGTTGATTCAGCTTCTCCAGCCAAATCCGGTTAAGACAAAACCTGCTGATGATCCTAAAAGCAGTGGCTATCCTGCTGACCCCAATCCTCTGGTTGACACTCTTAGCACTGACACTTTCACTCTCCATAGAAGGAAGACAAGTTCTATCAAGAAGAAAAAGGTATTGTAACAATTATGAAATCTGGTTAACAGGCCTGTTGGACTCTGACGCATTACACAGTTCGAGCAGTACAGGCATAACTACAAGAAGTGCCAGAAGAAGTCTCAGTAAGTCGGCAAACTTTCAAAATCCGATGTTCATGTAAACAATTAACCGAGGGGTGATTTAGATTTCCAGTGGTTAGTTCAGAAACCGTCTTTCTTAGATACTCTATCCTCGTACTCATTTCAAGGACCAACTACACTCACATTTTTCTAAAACAACATTTTCTAACAGGAAACTATAAGTAACATCACTGCCCATCTGTCAAATACAAGCTAACTACAGTAGCATTGGTCCTGCAGACAAACCTTACCTCCCTGTTTCTATACAAGTCCTTTGTCCTGTGGAGTGTTGAGACCTTCTGAATGAACACCTTATCCTTCAAGCCCCTGACATCTCAGTAGCTACCTGTCACCTGATTGGCCAGCGCTGCTAAATGGGACTGCATCTATGCAAGGCGCCTTAACCCCTAATCTAGGTGATAAAAACATCTCGTGGCAATATCACAGGCTAATTCTGGTCTCCTCTGTTATATCCCTCGGTTTAAGAGGTAATGTAAACTAGCAGGGCCCTTTTCAACAAAAGACATCAACCGGTCAAAAGGAATCTTGGAATCTCAAAGCATACCTAATGGTAACGACAGAACATCTGAAACAAGGTTGTTGGGCGGAGGATATGTTCCACCATGTCTAGGTCTGGGTGATTCACAGACACTGCAGTTTATGAAAAACTCAATCACACAAGTACACTTAAAATTCAGGCATTGTTCTTGATTGTTTTGTTTTATAATACCCAAGTAAGTTAAACTTATTGTAAATACTCTGTTGTCCTTCTGATATGTTCGCCCAGCTCTGTGCAGAAACCATGCAAAGGGCCACAGATTCCGCTCCCATAAACGTACTTGATCTTTGGGGAGTCTTTTCCATCGGCCCAAGAACTATGAGGGCAGAGTCTGCAGTGCTAAATGTTGCTGAATGGTAACAAGCTCCTGTTGTCCTGACTTTAAATGATCAAGGCTGGACATTAAGCGTTGGGCAAGTAGCCGAGATATTTAACTAGCACCGTCGCTGCGATTACTAGGAGCAGCGTGTATGGGAATGATTTACAATACCATATGCCTACACGTCTGATTCATCGTTTCAAATGTGCTATGCTGTTAGCTCCTTCATTTAGACACGCAGGAATGTGCTACCAGCAAACGTTAGCACTCTTCTTGACGATTTCTATGTATTTGTTGTTCACAATGAAGCATTATTCAGGTGTTCATTAGTGAATAGTATATAAATCACAAACTAAACCAATTAGAGAGGCGACTACGGGATGTTAAAAAGGAAACCATGGCATGGTTGTTTATGGGCGTGAATGGTTGAGGCTGGCTTTCAGTTTCAATTCAAGGGTCTACAAATCCATATAGGGTATTCTTAGAACATAACCTGCCAGCTTGCGGTTGCAAAAGTTCTGCAATCAATAACTTCTAGATGCCTACAATCCCTTTACACAAGTGAAGGCGTGAAATGTATCCTGGTATCCTGGTAATGCCCTGCCAGGCCTGTACTGCAGCCATCTTCACTTTGTTCCTATTTAAGGGAGTTTTTGCATTCACTTTTGGTTTAACCAATTGAAACACATTGTTGGGCTGTGGGCGGGTGATCAATGTAGCCTGTCCAGAACATTCCACTGTTTGGTATTTAAAAAAACTGATCCGCATTTGGGTTAATTTCAGGATTGCATACATTTCTGCTTTACTCGTCGCGCCTGTGTTAAAAAATAGCCGTGTCTCTAATATGCAACAATCCCCCCCCCAAAAAAAAACAGGTTAATGTCTAATTGACGAAATGTAGAGATTTGAAGAAGACTGAAGAATTTCTAAAGACGTTATATAAATATAAAGGCAGTAGTCGTTACTGGCTATTAATATTAGAGGTGTGATTTAGAGAACTCTTTTTCCCTTGTGCTGCTGGTGGGAGTGTTGAAACCACTGGCAGCCCAACAGATACAGCCTCGACTGCACTGCCTTCTCTTTCTGCCAGCTATTTTTAGAGAGGTGGTGGGGGAGGAGGAGGAAGAGGAGGAGAAAGAGGAGGAGGGGAGCAGACTTCACATTTTCCAGCCACTCCTATCAGCTCCGACATCTCAAGCACAACACAGTAACAAGGAGAGAGGAAGTGTAATTTGACTCCACACACACTAACACACTTCATTGGTATTTCTCGTTCCTGAATGGCAATGATCATGCAAGCACCGTTCATTTTCACACCATACAGACGTTTTAGTGAGCGAGACGGGCTAATCAGAGAACTTTGCTACAGAGGTTTCTTTATACAGCGCACAGGATGAGGGAAAAATAAATAAAAAGAGGTTCAAATAAAAGGCCCGGAAAATAAGAGCAGTGCATTTGTGGATTTTAGAAAGCAGATTTGACTATTGTTTAACCCTTTTAAAAATAGTAACTTGCATTAAATGTTAAATCTATTGAAAATATACAAGTAAAAAAAAGAAGAAAATAATGTCTTATATCTCATAACTTATTTTTTTCAATGTTCTGAAACCGTAAATGTGCAGTGTTATGGAAAAGGAAAACAAGACTTAACAGACAATATGTCCAATCACATACTGCACGGTTCAGACTATTAGAACAATAACCCTCAAAAGTGCACCTCTGATAAGTAGGCTGATGACTACTTATCTTTAAATAAAAAATAAAAAAAGATGATGGCTAAATAAATACAATAGGGAAGCAGGTGTGAAAGGAAATAAATCACATGATGGTTTAGAGGGGTTTGACAGTACATTTCTGGGGACAACAAAAGGCTCCACCCTGATGACATAAGAAGGAGTGGGGTAGGTGGTGAGATGTTCTGGTGCACAAGAGGATAGAGGCAAGAGAGGCAAGCTGGAGGACAGAGCCAGATTAAACTAATGAGAGTGAACAAGCAGAGGACAATTGGGAGAGGAGCTGCTAATTAACCCCTTGGTGAAGAGGAGCGAGGCACTAAAGACTGAGCAGAGAAGGCCTACTCTTACTTCGCCTTGCGTTTCTTGGCCTTCCCAAAAATATAGCTTTGCTCATCTGATATTCAGCCAAATACTCGGAACAAATGAGCACTTACTGTACAAAGTACTGTACGTATTGTACAGGGAGTCAGCACAGAAAATGCTGCATAACATTATGCAATCCAGTACAATAAGCCTGCAATAGGGAACATGTGAAACGTGTAAACAAAATAGCAAATGACCCACTAATGCCGCAATATTTTAATGACCTATGACACGTGATTGATCAGCACAGCAAACAAAATCTAATAATAAATGTCAGTGATTAGGGACTACAATTCCACAATTCCAAGTTGCTGCACTGTTTTTTCATGTTAGACCCACGTCGTACAATATACTGAAAAACAAGTCCTGACTACTGTGCGTCTCCTTTATGATGCAGAGTGAGCAGGCCGAATGCAGAATGATCCGCCCTGTGACGTTGCCATGTAGGTGAGAGGAGAATTGTTGGCAAAGGATTGTGATTAGGGCTGATACAGATGTTACCTTTAATGGTGGAGGGATGTATAGGACTACAAATCAACTATTGCAATATTTTCAGTCTCAACCATAATGATTAATATTGTTCTTTACATATTGTCCAGCTTTTAGACGGACACAGGCATGTATTTAGCACACGGTACTATAGTATTTGAAAGGTTGGGTAGGGGTAGCAGGCTTCATAATTGATACCCCCCTGCTTGGAAACCAGCTGCCCCCCTTCATGAGGATCGCATCCCGTTTCACCGGTCTGAGTGTTCCTACTCACTCACTTCTCTGTCAGATCTTATATTCCAGTGCTTTAGAGTAACATTAAGGTTGTTGTCTGATTTGCTGTTCCTAGAATAACACTCTCAGGTAGGGAAGGCTATGGATGGGACGGTTTTTTGTAGCTAGACTTTCATCTGTGTCAGCATGCTGCCTCACCCTGAATACGAGCGCATAGCCTCTCGAAGCAGGCGTTTCCTTTTTAAGGGTGTTTCCCTAGCTGTGCTCGTCTCTCTCTTCCTTTGTCAAAACATTCAGCGGATGTGGCGACAGAGCGCACGCGCACGCACGCACACGCACGCACAGACACGCACACACTTTACAAACACACACACTTTACAAACACTCTTGCTCTGTGGTTTCTGCTACTTCCATTGCACTTGCCAGTGTCCATCCAGGCTTTGAAGCAGGCTATGCAATCAGCTGCATTACAATAACAGGTTGCACAGGACATCCTGACAGGCGGGCTTATGCTAACAAATGTAGGGATACAATCAGGAGGGAGGGTGGTGGAACAGCAGGAGGCGCTGTGTCTGGTGGCCCTTCACACAAAATGAGGTCAGTCTGACTTAGATTAGGCCTAGCCCACAGCGGTAAACAAATAATCAAAACTGACCAATGGCTAGAAGCTGAGTGTACTGAGTGAAGATGCCACACGGGGCTGAGTGAGGGAGACCCTGTGCTGTCGGCACCCCAATAACTCAATGGAGATGAATTACAATATGATACACGTCTGATAAAGTTAATTGTTCCTTCATGGCTTATTTTAGACTTTTTGTAATGTCTATTTTCATCTAAATGGTCACGCAGATTGCACCTAGGTGGAAGTCAGAATGGTGAAACGGCAGATGGCTCTCACACTCCTATAACGGGCTCACAATGGGGCCGCACTTTCAGGTACTGATGCAACTGGAATGGCTTTTAGAAAAGCACTCTGTCTGGAGAGAAAACACCCTTATTTCTTCTTCTCTCTCTCCATCCATCCATCCATCCATCCATCCATCCATCCATCCATCGGAAGAAACCTCTGCAATATTTAGAAGCATTCTCCCATCCATGTGCCCTCTCAATTTGAGTTAGGCAAATCCCATATTGTGCTCAAGGCCTCCAGCTTAACCACTGACTAGCTCTAACATAATGATGTCAAATTTAACAACTTGCAGTTTATATCAACAAGCTGCCCTGATCCATTTGTGATGGGTTGTTCAGGCTTAATAATGCCCAATCCATTCTTTGATTGTTTTTTTAGGTGGACCAAACATCTGAACTGTTGCTCTTGGTTTAAGAATGGATCCTGTCCTGTACTTCACTTATTTACTGTAACCCTTCTCAGGCTAAATGTGCGCTGTGAAGCTGGATGATGTAGAAAAGAAAGGGACAACAATCAGACTATATTTGGTTACTCGATATGAAAGAACTAGGTAATAAACATTAAAAGATGTCTCCTGGTAAAAATACCACCTCGTGTCAGTTCTCATTTCCCATGTTTAAAGTAATCCAATTTTGAAAGTTTTGACTAGTGCAAAACAGATGCGAGATGATACTGTAAGTGCATGCGTCTTTTTTTCTGTCTGGTTGGTGGGTGGGAGTCCAACTAAGTGCTGCGGGGAAGTGATGCATGTTAAATGTAGCTGAAACACAACCAGGTCACAAAGAAGGCAGGAACAAGGGAGCTGGTGATGCAGCACAAGAAGACAGAAGGGGATCGCTCCTGGACATTTCTTAAAAGCCCCGTCCAATCTTACGCACTACATTCTCCGCCATTCTCTCCAACACACACTTTCTACGGCTCGCTGGTTTTCCACCAAACAGGAGGCAACTACAGCACTGTGGAAGAGGAGGTGAAACCTTACTCCTCCTGTATGGCTAACATCAGAATGAAAGAAGATCTTGTAAAATGTTTTAACGATGTTAGAAAAAAACGTAACAGCAATTCTTTTGAGCCGTCTTTTCCGGTGAAACATTTCTACTATCCCAAACTATTGCTTTAAATACGTTAAACGGCAATATTTTCAAAAACACAGCCACAACGGTATGTCCGGCATTAATATGGTGGAATGTTTTAGGCTGAAACAAACACCCACTTTCTTAAAACACGTAAGTAGCGGCAGTACATACAATAAAGCAAAGTAACTGGAATATTGAATTGCCTAAACTCATAACAACTTTTTTTTTTTTTTTTTTTTAAATGTCTGTGCAACAACATCACCATAAAGGCAATTTAAGATGCCCGAGTTTCTACCGTTACAATGCAGAGTGTGATGATTAGCACTGTGCCACATACTGGCCACTCTTCCTAATGTCATACAGCAGGCGACGAGTAAAGGTTGACAAGATGTGGATTATTCCTTTAATCCCCGTCTGAGGAGTAGGTGGATTTCAAATCCTTATGGGTCTCAAGAAGAATGGCTGAACTGAAAATGAAAAGCCTTGGGCCCCGCAACACATTTTGCTCTGTTGAAAGTGGAGCAAAATCCTGGGGCTACAAATGAGTATGCAAAAGCTGACACAGTTCTGTTCATAATGTTCCACTGAATTTGGGCGCACAATTCATTCGAGTGAAAATGAAACAGTACAGTTCAGCATTTTCTAACTTGAAGAAGTTTCCTTTACATTTTCCCTGAATAGTTTTGGGCCGAATGTGGCACATTCCATTCTGGTGTAAACTCTTGGTGGAATCGTACCAGAAAGATGGTTTCATTTTTCAGCTATAACTGGCAAGACAACTTTCGGCCACTGAAATATCCATAAATGCACCAACAAAATAGCTTTCAATGTATGTGATATCATTTCATCCAGTTGAAGCCTCATAGATCAGAAGGGGAGAAGGCTAGCTTTAAAAACAAAACACATTTCAAACACACTTTGAAGCTGTATGCGTGACACCAAAACCTTTCCACATCAGCAGACTTGGAGCCAAGGGCAATACGTGTATGGGGAAACCCTGGCATTTCCTGAACAACAGTCACTTTACCCAAAAGTTAAAGCGAAACATGATACTGTCAATTACCTTGCTTCTGTTTCAAATGTTTATTATAAGTTTTATGTATGTCTGCCATGTGATAGACTGGCGACCTGTCTTGTGTGTACCCCACAAACTGCCCAATGTAAACTGATAAAATAAGCTCCTGTCAGATGCCATTTAACGGTTACATGGGTTTTTATTTTAGTTACTCAAGTCAAGGAGAATTTTTTTTTCATTTTTTTTTTTTGGAATTTGTTAATCGATTCCGAAACTTAGAAGATCAGAATCTCCATTCATAAATGAATAGATTTCTTCTCCACCACTATATACATCATCTTAATGCGGTTTAATGCAGATCTGTGTATTTGAATGGCTTTTTAAACCTTACCTGAAAGTAGGGTAGGATTTTAAACCGGTTTAGACTCAATGCAGCTCCTGCCACACTAACTGACGCACACTGACGTATGATAACTCAAGCTGCTGCCACTCTGAGGATCACAACATTGAGTGTCTACAGATATTCTACTACTGCGACCCATTTCAATAGAAAGGGATTGAGCTTTAGAAAAAGGTGATGCCAAAAAACAACAACTCTTGGACCAGCACATTTCCGATCCTGCTTATCAGCTCAGGAAATAGTTTTGTATCTTATTATTTAAGCAATTAAACCATTTTTTTTAGCATACATTCTTGACACACAGATCGTTTCGCAGGTTAAATATTAACTCTGTTTAATAAACATCTTAAAGCCCTGTCATGGTGTGCTAAAACACCTATTTGTTGACTAGATGTGGAATTTCTGTGAACTGTCCCTTTAACTCTGCACAATTGTGTTTGGGCTCCCTTAATGTGGCTGCCTACTGCGGGTAATGTCTGATGATAGGGGACATAACATCAATGGGACTGACAGTGGAGTTTAATTGATTGATTAGAGAAACATTCCATGATGCGGTGTGCTCTTACTAGACAGGGTGCATCGTTAGTAGAAATAGCAGCCATTGGCTATTGTAGAATAAGTGACTCCAACAGGCAGAATTTTCTAAATGAAAACAACAAATATTTGACAATATAAATTCAGCATAAGCTCGTCTGTCATACGTTCCTTGTCAAAGCAACTTTGAGCAGCAGGGCTCAAGCAAAACTGACAGGCTAGCACTAATTTGGGCTGATTTTCTGCAATTATGAAAAAGAATTAAGAACTTCACGTTTAAAAAAGGGAAAAAAGCAGCCACATACATTAACAAAGGTATGTTTTGTGCAGATTATACAGATAAATGAATGAGTTAAATAAAAAAAAGGAGAGAAAAAAAAGGAGAGGAAGGTCAGGCTAGCCCTAAGCCAAAAGCATGACTTATTTAAAACATAAAATACACTCCTTTGATCGCATTAATAATCATAACCCTCCCCCCGTGCTTTCTCTCAAAGCTTCCAAGAGAGGAACAAGCGTGTGTGAAGAGTCACATGACAGCTAGCCCATTAGGGCTATCTTATTCAAATCGATCTTTATTCAACTGATCCAATATAATAGAATACATCTTTTAATATACCTTTTAACCGCGGAGGCGTGAAAAAGGAGCTCAGTTGAATCTAACCATGCCGGGAGCAGCTCTACTTGACGCACCGCAAAGCAGCAACCAAAGTTCATTTCAGAAGCGGGGGGGAGAGGTGGGGGGCAAAAGTATTCGTGTGACACTGTACATTTAATAACACAATATCATTTTCTAGTTCTCTGAAAATATACATTCGCATCCGAGCAGTATTTGTATATTTGTACTGTAACTGAATTATCTCTGGAATGTTACCGTTATCTCAGGATTCAGGTTTGGTCAACATTTCCTTGTGGCAACCAAATGAGTCGGCCTCTATTCAAAGCAGGGCAGGCATTGAGGTGCATAGGCAAAGCAGTGCTAGGGCGTGTGATGGGCTTTCAGCAGAGTCACATAGTGTCTGAGTGGTGACAGGCTTGTGTGTGGGTCACTAAGCTGCCCTGGTACCACTTACTTACTTTGACTATTCAAAACAGTGGCTGAGCCCTTTTGGCCAGCGGTGACAGGCTATTAGAGGAGGAACGGTGAGTGAATTCATTCCGAACCTTTCGTTACAGGATGTTTGGTTCCATGCAACCCAAAATCAACATGCAACATATTTCTGATACGCCGTGCGACCCAAAACAGGGTTTTTGAAGTTTACATTGACCTCAAGTTGGTTTGAATGATGCCATGCAGTTGCCATACCAGTGCTCTACCCCTTCAGAAGCTTTTATATTGAAATTTTAGGGGAAATAATGATATACCGTGGTATTTACTGTCATTGCCCGTGCTTCAAAATGATACTCATATATACATTTTAGGCCATACTGCCCTGTATAAACAAGCACAAGCTGCAGTTCATGAATTTTCAATAGCCTTACAACTGAGCATTTGATTTTAAATTACAGACATTTGTGAAATGTTTTTTCATTAATGTTTTCTTAATGACAATATAACAGCATTTGAGTGCTACAGTACAGTAAGAATTATGGCCAAAGAGCCAATTAGGAATGTTTTTCAAAAGGTTTTAATAAATAAAAAATGTTTTCATTTTTACTTTTATTATTGTTCTCCCTGCTGTACAGACAACAGAGCTAACCGTGACCTTAAGAGGTTCCTACCGTTCCGTGGGTTTGATGTACCATTCAAACCCTACAAGCTGTGAATGCAGAACAGCACTACAGTCAAACTACACACTTGGACAACTTTAAGTAGAATTTCCTTATAGTCATGTTGACTCTGGTGATAGCTTGGGGACCTCAAATCAAAACAAAACCAACAAGCAGGGATGTTAAGCAAACAGAGACAAATGTTTGAGACAGTGTGTGTCCAACTAGCTAGCTAGTCGCAGACGTACTGCACAAGGTTCACATAGCGGTTACTGCTGATAACGGCGCACCACAGCCTACGTCGTGGTGACCATCTCCGGTCGCCCCCGGGTAAAGCACTGTTGACGTTGTTAGCGCCATTAGAAGCATTAACTGCTAGCTGCCCTTAGTGTTGGTGGGGTTTGTTCAACAGCAGGCTAGCGTCCACAGTAAGGCCAGTAGTATACTACATTGTCTTAGTCTATGTCTAGTATTATGTCTAAACTACTGCCACCAAGTGCTTGCTTACTATGTGAATAAATGCTTAATACAAGACATATCATTGAAACTTGGTAGTACAGCAAACTCCAAACATATGAGTTCCTAGGGCATTATAAAGTACTAGCTCTGGAGCATGGACTATGTTTTTTTTTATGATCTTGCCATTGGAACCATTTCCAGCATCGTCCCCCTCTCTGAAACCCAGAAACTCCACTTCTGGTGTAGAGGGTCAGACCTCCTGTTGTGTTCTGGCATTTCCACCCTGTGCTATATTCAACCACATATAAGAAAACACCAAATTGGATCTTGAAAATAGTTTACTGGAGCCTCTAGCCTTCAACTGGCATTTTGGGTTAAAAATAACACGTAGAATGCAAATGTCAATAACAATGCATGTGTGCCAAACAGATGTGTTGTGTGTATTAGGTGAATATAACTTATACAGCTACACCGACAATCAGCTCAACTGTAAACGGGTCAAACTCAGCTGCCAGCAGATCGTTTAACAAACGACTTTGACAACTTCTGCCTAAGGCAACCTAGCAACAGAAAGCTACAGTGCCACAATATTTAGCACCACATTTGACTATGGATGTGCAACACCCCTGACGAAATGGTTTCAGTTGTGTTCTGAAGGAAGCTTGGTGAGTGAAGAGGAAAAGGTTTTGATTGCTCAACTACAATATACCAGACTTAAGAGTGAAGAAATAAGGCCCCCAGTAATGGCCAAGATTAAGGGTACATACCCTCTACCAACAAAAACTGATCCCCGTCCAGCGTCCGTCTCACTCAATACTACCACGCCTGAAAAGGCATTTCCCATCATCATTCACGTACACTGGGAATGTGTATGCCGGTCTATCGCTGGGAACAGAAAGCGTTTCAAAGTGCTCGAATAATAGCTTAGCATCCTCACAAAATGCTGAATTTAACTGCACAGCAGCTGCTAGCATAGACAACAAGGTCAGCAATGCTTGTAGTTCGTCAGCCATGTGGATATGAACCACCGGTAGTTGACTCTGGCGTCGTTCGTTTTATTCCGGACAACGATCATGCGATAGGGGAATGATGAATCAGGGTCATGTCGCGACTGATAATCCCAATCAACAAGCAAACCTTTTTTGAAAGGTTTCTGATTCCGCCCATCCAGACTAAAACACAATCCTGGAGTTTTCAAACTAGAACTACTTCAACCTCTGTTTTAGGGGTTATTAACTGCAGGGTAGTGCAGAGTCTGAGCAAAACCGTAGCAAGAACGCAGTACATGTAGCGTACGATACAAGAATTACCAGAAAACATGCAATATGGTCAGATTAACTGTTATCAAGATATGAACTGACCTATATTGGGATAGAAGATTCTGGCCACACGCCCAGCCCTATAAAAGGAGCGATTGCTGTAGAAACATGTCATCCAAAATTTGAACATTTGATATTGTGTCAATAACTGAAATCACAGGACAATATGCTTAAAGCTGACCGGATCACACAAAGAAAGTTATTTGTAACCAATCTTACGTCTTTCAGGAACAGCCCACTTCCCTAAAGGCACCCGTTGAGTTAGCTTAACACCAACGCTACACGTCATTGGTCTGGTGAACTGTGGCTACTTAAACATGTTTAGCCACGCTGTCGATAAGATCGTCCTTAACAGGATAGGGAGGTAAAAGGTCTGCAACAAACAGCAGTAATGTATAATGTAAACTGTGCCGTACATAATAGACTATAAAGACAGGAAAGTTTATCACCTGATGCAGCGGCGATCAGTTGGCGTAATCAATGACGACGGCCCGATGTTTTTCGTTATTCTTAAATACCACTACATGGCCTATTTGATGAGTCATGACGTCAGTGGATTTTGGCTCCAGTCATTGGTCCGCTGCATCATTAACAGATGCATAGACCAGCCACATTTTATCAATGACGACTGGAAGCGCAGAAACTCTAGTTTAACTACTATGACACTTGAGGAGCGACACACTGAAATGATCATTGCATCGTGAATCGAAACAACAATTTAGAAGCTTGGAATTCTTGCGAGTAAAATCAAGGCGGTGGTGAATGACAATGCAGCGAATGCAGTCCCCCAGTTGTTGGCAGAAAGGCATGGGATGTCTACAGTCTGCTGTGCTGGCTAAACATTACAACTAGTGGTAAATCATGCACTGAAGAATCCAACTCAAAGCTGAAAACAAAACAAAAAAGGCATCCCTGAACACAAGCTAATTCAAGATGTAAGATGGAATAGTTCTTACCACATGATCAGCCGCCTGCTCGAGCAGAGGTGGTCTGTTAAAGCAACTCTGTCAGACCCAGAAGTTACACAAAGAGCAAAGCATTGCCTTGACCTCAAACCTGAACAGCGAAGCCTGCCGGAGGAGCTAGATCAAGGTCTCAAGCCCTTTGAGTGTTCTCCTGTTTATCTCGGAGTCATATGTGACCCTCTCCTCTCTACCTGCACTCATTATAGCAGTGATAAAGTCCACACAGAATGAAACTTTGACAACACCCATACGCATGACAGGAAATGTCAACGGGTTGGAGGTTCAGATGGCCTACAAAGATTCGGCTCCAAACACCAGCGCAATTGCGGCTTCCCTCCAGTCCAGGTTTCACAGATTGTAACTCCTGCCCCCATAAGAAAGCCTGTGAAAGCACATGCCCTTGCACTAGGCCCAACGAGAAGAGCTGCAGAGAATCAGCAGCAGCCCAGACATCACTATGTGTCTATGCTGGACTCACTGATTGGGTAGGACTCAGAAGAAACATCCAGCCAGAATGACAGCGGGGATGAGGCGACACATCATCAGTCATTCAGTGAGAACCGAGATTATCAATTAGTTTGGGGAACAGCCTCTTCCTAAAAACACAGATCCATTGCAGTGGTGGAAAGCAATTGAGGCAAAGTTTCCCTCTCTACCTGTTCTGGCAAAGTCTTATTTGTGTGTACCTGCTACATCAACATCTTCTGGGCGTCTCTTCTCAGCAGCTGGAAACCGTTTCCAGGAAAAGAGCCAGGCCAAGTACAGAACATGTTGAAATTCTTAGATTACAACACACATCTAACGTCTAACCGACCTTTGATTTCAATATTGGAGTTGGGCAGCTCTGAACACCATCTTACACTCTAAACATGATGCACTCTGTTTGCAGACCTTTTCACTTTGTTCAGGGCTTTCACAGAAAATGTGATTGTTGAACTGCTGACTGAAATAATAAGCCCTCCATTAAGTTAAGATTTGCACTTTAATGTGCAAACCTTTGTTAACATTTTGTTTTGTGCTGCATCATACGGTGATATGCAGTTTGTCAAGATGACCCTACGTTTGACTTTTGCAAGTTAATGTGTAGTGATTACATTCAATTTGTTGAAAAAATAATTTATATTTAATAGTAGATGGATTAATCGATAGAAAATGTGTTGTTGGTTGCAGCCCTGCAGAGCACCATCCAATAATGCACACAGAGTGAAAACAGAAAGTCTTAAACATCAGTAAGTAGAACCTATCTGATGAATATATAAGACTCAAGGAAACAAATCTAATGTTAATATCTGCTTTTTCTGATGATAACAGACAATTTAAAAAAAAATGGCAGTGCATGGTGCCGATACACACAGTAAAATATGAGAGATTTTAACTAATTAATATGATTAACCCAAGATATGAGCACCCGTCCTGTCTGTCTGTAAACAAAACACACTGAAATGTTTTAAGTCCAGTTCCCATCTTTGGACACGCTACTATTCGGTACAGTCACTTTTAAAGATGCCTTGTAGACGTACAGTTAAAAGCAGGATTATATCAGAAGTGAAGATAAATAGGCACTATCACTGACCAAATCCACATAATCCCAAAGACTGAAATCCAGAGATTTTAATCCTATTCATATCATCACTCGCAGATTAAAAAGAGAAATAATACACATGAGCTGGATAAAAACAAAGAACCCCCCCCAAGCGCAAAAGGCCAATGACTCTGGTTTTGAACACATGGTCATTATCTTGTGGTGACACTCATCCTACTGACAAGCTTGGCTGTGTACAAATCCAGGGACAATTGTCATAATATTCTGGGTGCCAGTATTGTGTGGGTCACCGCCAGGTCACAAAAGCCGATCAACATAAAATGAACATTTTGATTAATGCTTATTAAAATGACTGGATGCCCTTTCAGTGGCGTTGCTAAATTTGTCAACCCTTAAAAACTGAAAGTTACATAACCAACATAAAATATACATAATTATACATTTAGCTGATCTAGGGTGCAAAAAGCACAACAAACTGTTAAAATAAAGTTGAAAAAAAGGCAAATATATAGTTTCAAAACAAAATATCTTGATCACTACAATTAGATATATTTTTCTTTAATCTATTCAACTGTGAGTTCTAGTGAGAATTAAAAAAATATATCCAACTTCCCTGAGGTGCGGTTACAAAAATGATTGAAATATGCCATTAAAAGTTTAAAATCAAAATACATAAAACACACATGCATTTCTTATAAATCATTTAAATATCGACCATGTTTCACGGTATGAATGCCCACAGTCCAGATGCACAACAGCCCTGCCCCACCATGTTGTCCTGGCTCTGAGCTGCACATACTGGGATCCTGCATCAGCTTTTAAAAAAACCATTTCATACAAATGCATTCTGTGCGTTTAAGCGATGGGGAAATCAAAGACATCTACTCTGCCAAGCCTGGACCCTGTGAGATGCCTGGCATCTGTCTCTCTCAGCCGGAGAGAAAGCGGTGATGAAAAAGGCTTTGAACGCCATCTTGTTCATTGCAGCTGCTTGGGCCCTGAATACAGGAACCCATTCATTCGAGGAGGCGGAGGGAGGAGGAGGAGGAGGAGGAGGAGGAGGCACACTGGCAAAATGAATTCATCTGTGTGAAGCAGTAAATACAAATAGCTCTGTTAAGAAGATCATGTAAAGGACGGTGGATGGGATAGTGTGCTCGGTGGCCATATCTCCCCGGTGCAGGAGGAGGAAGAGGAGGAGGAGGAGGAAGAGGAGGTGCTCAGCTCCACTTCCTGCCTCTCTGCTAAAGCATCTCAGGGATTAATCAACGTTTCCACCCAACACAAACCTCCTCATGCATCTAGTCTACCCTCCCGAGGGCCCTGGTGGTGGAGGAGGTGGAGGAGGAGGTGGTGGAGGAGCAGAGCAAACACACCAAACAGGATTGTCTAAATCCACTTAACATGACCCCGGCTCCATTAAAAGAAGCAGCTCAGCCCGGCGGTGTTACTACACTTCAGCTAAAATGGCTCTGGCCCCGCCGGCTCCTCCGCTTCCGCCTGCTGAGAGGTGAACATGTCTGCTTCACACATTGTGCAATCTTTAGTGGGGGAGAAAGAGAAAGAGGAGGTGCTGGGTGTCTCCACTGGTTTGCAGACAGAGCACTGGGAGGGAGAAGAGAGAAGGAGGATGCAGACATGCAGACACCCAGCAGGCTGCAGGCTTTTGACCCTCCAAGAGAGAGAAAGAACCATGCACCAAACCAGTTAGCCTACCAGTTAGCCTACCAGTTAGCCTAGCAGCTCCCTCACGGTTCTGGTTCTGCTGTGACCCCCAAGTCCTCCACCCACCATGCTCTCCCCCCCACACACACACGCATTTCCTGAAGCCCCATAAACCCCCACATTTACCCCCCCTTACCCGCGTTCAGTATCCGTGCTTTCGATCGCATTGACCGGGGAACAGCCTCTCTCTCTCTCCGGTTCAGCTACCGAGGAGCGGCACTCCCCGAACCCAGCTTCTGACCCGCCGACGGGGGGAGGAGGAGGAGGAGACACCGGCACGGAGGAGCACAGACACGGCGGCGTTCACCCACAAACACGTCGCAGTCCCGGTTGATTGGTTGGTCTTCCTTTTTCCACGCAAATCCCCCCAAATCCCTTTCTCTGTGTCGTCCCGTCGTCTCTCTCTCTTCCTTCAACGCCAGGATCTCAGTCGCTTCTTCTTCTTCCTGCGGCCATCAAACAGCAGAGATGGGCGCGGTAACCCTGCACTCAGGTCTGGGAAACCCCACGTTACGCAGCGTCACGACGCACGGCGGAGGGGCTGGATGAGCAGAGCAGCAGGAATATATATATATATATATATATATATATATACTGCCATGTTTGGGTAACACCAGCACACCTAGATGACACTCACCTGGTCAGACACGCTGCTTGTCCAGGTCCAGGTCGAACAGAACATGAAGGTGACAACACTTTGGTTCAGAACCACAGCTTTTCCTCACAGCCTCTGTTTAAAGCAGTGGTTCTGTCAGCTCTGTAGGTTGTGTGTGGTACTTTCACTCATTTAAATAAAACAAATGGTTATTTACCAATCATACTATTTTACCAGTCAAAAGTTTGACAATAAATACACATACACACCTTCTCATTCAGTGGTTTTATTTTTTTTAATACATTGTAGATTAATATTGAAGAAATCCAAACTATGAAGGAACACATATGGAATTATGTGGTAAACAAACAAATGCTCAACAAACCAGACAAAAATGGCAGTGCATGGTGCCGATACACACAGTAAAATATGAGAGATTTTAACTAATTAATATGATTAACCCAAGATATGAGCACCCGTCCTGTCTGTCTGTAAACAAAACACATGTGTTGTGTTGTGTTTTAAGTCCAGTGGTTTTAAACAAAACACATGTGTTGTGTTGTGTTTTAGAGTCCAGTGGTTTTATTTTTTTATTTTTTTCTACATTGTAGATTAATATTGAAGAAATCCAAACTATGAAGGAACACATATGGAATTATGTGGTAAACAAACAAATGCTCAATACTGCCATGTTTGGGTAACACCAGCACACCTAGATGACACTCACCTGGTCAGACACGCTGCTTGCAGAGTCCAGGTCGAACAGAACATGAGGGTGACAACACTTTGGTTCAGAACCACAGCTTTTCCTCACAGCCTCTGTTTAAAGCAGTGGTTCTGTCAGCTCTGTAGGTGGTGTGTGGTACTTTCACTCATTTAAATAAAACAAATGGTTATTATATACTAGTGTATTTTACCAATCATACAGTACCAGTCAAAAGTTTGGATAAACCTTCTCATTCAATGGTTTTATTTTTTTTTTTTTTTATTATTATATTCCTTTATTGATCCCCATGGGGGAAATTCAAGTGTTGCAGCAGCTCAACTACACAGACACAGACAATAAATACACATACTATACAACTACACAGACAATAAATACAATAAATACAGACAATTATACATATACAACTACACAGACAATAAATACACATACTATACAACTACACAGACAATAAATACACAAATACTATACAACTACACAGACAAAAATGGCAGTGCATACAACTACACAGACAATAAATACACATAAATACACATAACACATACTATACAACTAACCCAATAAATGACAATAAAAACAAAAACATGTACTATGTACAGTTTTACATTTTATACATTGTAGATTAATATTGAAGAATCCAAACTATGAAGGAACACATATGGAATTATGTGGGAAACAAACAAATGCTCAACAAACCAGAATATGTATATAAGACTCTCAAGGAAACAAATCTAATGTTAATATCTGCTTTTTCTGATGATAACAGACAATTAAAAAAAAATGGCAGTGCATGGTGCCGATACACACAGTAAAATATGAGAGATTTTAACTAATTGATATGATTAACCCAAGATATGAGCACCCGTCCTGTCTGTCTGTAAACAAAACACACTGAAATGTTTTAAGTCCAGTGGTTTTATTTTTTTTTTTTCTACATTGTAGATTAATATTGAAGAAATCCAAACTATGAAGGAACACATATGGAATTATGTGGTAAACAAACAAATGCTCAACAAACCAGAATATGTTTTATATTTTAGATTCTTCAAAGCAGTTGAATGAGAAGGTGTGAACAAACGTTTGACTGCTACTGTTTGTCTCCATACACAGTATTTACTCTAAAACCCCAAATCCATGCGACATATGAGACCTTTGGGAGCGGATTTATCGCCAAAAGGGGACTTTTAATGGAGGTATAACAACCACAACGTCTGCATTTCATGTCAGAACAACAACCGCTACCTCCAGCCAATAACACGGTCTCATTTGCAAACCAAAACAGACCGTGCCACACATTTGCATGTTCTTTCCTGCCAAACGGAATGCTTCCAATACACAGCTTTACTTCATGTACAGTAAACACAATAAACACTAATAGTTTGATGATCTATGTCACATCATTTATACTGATCCGTTAGTAATACAGTCATTAGTTGCTCCCACTGAAATTTAATCAAAATAGGCTTTCAATGGAAGTTTTTCTTAACAAGCGATATTATCTTTGCCATACTTTATTTGTATGGACTGATGTCCCTGTGCCCTAGTTCAAGACAAGTAATCAGTAGGGATTTACCTCATGTGCTTAGTGTTTGTGGGTGGGCCTCCACTGCAGCGCAGAGATGACTTGATCATTATCACCAGTAGTCTTGGTAGAGTGCTCAGAGGAGGGGATAATGCTCAGTGGGTTAAGTCGTTACTTGGAGACGTGGAACACTTTGGCGTCCACCGGGACAACAAAGTGTGCATGGGGCTTTAGTGATGGGGGAAGACAAAAGCATCATCAGCTATGGTTTGCACGAAGAACGCTCCTGAGAGAGTGCTGTTCTCTCTGCTGTAGCCCAGCATTTGGGGATGCTCTGTTTGTGCCGGATCTGTTTTTCTCTTGTCTCCTGACAGTCACATGTTGCAGTTAAAATGATCGATGTATACACAATTATCAGTATATATTTTTCTGTCTCAGCTATTTAATATCCACACGGTTATGTGTGTGTTCCTGCCCGTTCTTTACACTGCACTGACAAGAGACACCTTCCCCACATTAACTGTACATACAGTACTGTATGAAAGGAATATATGCACAAATGGATTTGAGAGAGAGAGAGTGAAAACCCACAAACACTCATTCACTCACATTTCGGCGTGCATTATGGAAATTGTTGATGTTGGTGGTGGATTAGAAACCAGAATTTTGCTTTCTTTTCTTGTTTTTAAATCGCTGCTAATTGCCTGTTACCTTCAAAAAAAATAAAAAGATACAGATAGACACAGGATGAGTTGAAAACACTGCCCCTGTGTGTGTAAGCTTGTGTTCTGGGTGTGGCTTTCCACCGGGACTCATCTGCTCAGGTTAATACTGGGGAGATTCAGTTGCCCCTGGATACACCCCTGCCTGTCTGCATACATGTGTTTTGAAGCCGCTTTAGCAGAGCCTCAGACCACCCAGGGGAGAAGGCTTACTGTCTGCATGGAGCCCTTCTGATGAGGAGAGCGGAAAGAGAACAATCCACGCCTCAATGTGCTTTTGGTGTCAACACAAGCTCTGATTTAGTTGTACTAAATACAGTTAGCCAAACTATGTCAAACAGTAATGATCATCATGAGGCAAAGATTTCAAAAATAAATCATTTTATTCCGTAAGAAACATACTTAATTATATTTACAGCATCTTTTATTATGTGATGATGATGATGACTATACCAGCCTCCTGTATGTTTTAATAAAGTAATTGTGTACAATTGAAATACTTCACATTGACAAGATCTCCAAGAACGGTTTCTTTTTTGAGCTTTTTTAATCTCCTGCATTTTTTTTTATAACCACACGCTCACTAACTCAGTGGGTTGTATTCACACACAGACAGATAGTCCGGCAGCCAGAGACACACAAACACACACATACAGAGCAGGGATGGTAAGTAGCACTATCTCACAGTATTAGCGAGAGATCAGAGTGGAAATCAGATTAGAAATAAGAGGCAAAATGGCTACACAAATATTGCCTAATATGATCTCGTACATTTCATAAAACGAGTGACATTACATGAGGCTAAGCTCATAATGACCTTGCTTTTTATAGGCAGGTTGGGGTACTGTAATCTGATTTAGCATAATCTCCTCCAATCTCTGATAAATGCTTACAGCATGTATCTCTGAGAGAGGTCAGATCCTATTGGTCCGTTTTGAGGCATTACTGACATCTGCTGTTCACATGCACAGAGCCTGGTTCACATGGAGCTGGACACTGTTAGGAGATTAACAAGTGAGTGCACATCTTTTGGAATGAACAGAGTAATATTGTCAAACAATATAGATGAGAGAGATTGTCCCTTGGTGCTGTTGTCAGAACTGGATCGTTTGTAATATCAAATAATCTAAACGTAAATGTTTACCTCAACGTGTTTCACCATACAATTATGCAGAGGTGTCACACGATCTGAGTGTAATGTATATATAAATCCCACTACACTGAACATTGGAGTATTAGAGTATTTTAGTATGTTGAAAGCCCCCTCTTCATTGCTTTAACCGTAGGAAGGTCTAAGCGTATAAAAGGAGTAGTTTATGCATTTTAAAACCATGGACAAAATATTTACTTCTCACCTTTTGATCTTTTTACACATTTTGTCATTGCGCCAAGAAGTCAAATTTAATTTAAAAAAAGGGATAAAATAAAAAAATGCATAGAAAAAACCCCAGAGAAACAAAATGTTTCCCTCAAATTATGTTAACAAAAAGAAAGAAATATGTATTTTTTTTTAGAACAAATGTTATCCAGTGAGCTGTATAGAAAGAACATTTAGAATAAAAGAAGAGCTGGGAACAAAAAAGCAGTCTGCAGGTATGTTTTCACATTTTATGCAGATTATTGTAGTGAACTAATTGTTCTTAAAGCAAACCTTTTATAACTCTGATAATGCTGAACTTTCCCCAGAGTGGAAGGTCAACTTCCCTAGCTTTCACTCTTTCAGATACACAACAGCACCTGAAATTCCAGGAAATTCCATAAACACTGGAGGACCGGTGGGGACATTAGGGGCTCCTAGTGGCAGGTACTTGTAAGTGCAGCGATCTAGTCCAGTACTGGTCTGGACCCAGTCCACGGGTCTTCTGGATGGGACTGACAACCCAAAGATCATCAGAAAGAATCTCCCTCATGTTCAAAATCAGGTGAAAGCTATCTTGATCTTCATTCACATTCAGTTCCCGTTCAACGATGCTGCCATTGGACACTGTGATGGCCTAAATGCTTTACAACAGTTTTCTCATTTAATAACAACATTTATTTAAGACAAACTTTGAATAGACATGTGAGCTGGAAATATTACTACTAAATGTAAAAGAGTACCATTGTTAAATAATCACCTATGAGTTTTTGCCACTGGGCCTAATATCTCAGGATTGAAGCTGCCAAAAGCTGATCTATAGCTTACAGTTATATAATAATAATAATAATAATAATAATAATAATAATAATAATACAATGATAATAATCATCAGCCTACTACTGAGATTAACACCGCTTTTATTGATACTACCACTATAACTGCTAGAGCAATCAAGCTAACAGCACCAACTTCTGCTATTAACAGCCATATGCTTAACCAATATGTGTTTCTATGCCTGATCAATAGGCTTAACATGTATACAAGAAGACGTTATACCAAACTAAGGATAACCATCATATATCTATATCATATTTGCAAATTCTGTGCCATATTTTACAGACTGTTCCTTTTTTTGGCCTCATTGTGACCCCTGCCTTGTTCCACTTTATGGACATAGTGCCAACAGTGCTACAGTATGAAGCCTACTGTGTACATCTGCTGGCTTACATCAGCTGACACACCCTCAGCCATGATATAACACAGCATTATATATGCCCCCTGGTGGTGGAATTAAGTCCCACAGCCAGATGCATGGGCTGCTAACATAACTTAACTCGGGGCTCATGGAACAGTCACTGTAGAGTATAAAGGTTCAAATCAGATATTCCAACAATTCTTGCATTAATTCCACCTTTAATGATTAGATTTAATTCATAAACGATCAATTTGTTAGTGAATGTTAGCCAAATAAATGTACAGTATATCACATGTCTATGTGTTTTGTTTCAGTGTGTGTGTGTTTGAGCAGATGTCACATTGGCCGGCATCCAGACAGCGTAGAGGTCAGTCAGCAGTGGAGGAGACCGTAGCCATCAGGGTGACTCTGTACACATTCGTCTCATCCCCCTTCAAGGTAAGAGGTAAACATGTCTGCACTACCTCATAGGGCTGAAAACACACACACACACACACACACACACACACACACACACACACACACACACACACACACACACACACACACACACACACACACACACACACACACACACACACACACACACACACACAACAAAGGAGGTTAGATGGTGGTATTGCTATAAAAGGAACTGATATAACTCATTATGTATGACCTTAAAATTCAATTTCTATACTAAAATGAACAGTGATTCAATTCTTTTCAGGGTGCAAAAGGCTGAGAAAAGTTGAAACAGATTTTAAAAAATCATAATACTAAAACACTTACAATGAGCCAGTGACTCCTTTATTCTTTACACTGTCAATGGCCACAATTCCTTTTGAATTTTGCATGTTATGGACATCTTTAAATGATACATATTTATGCAAACATTTATATGCACCCTTCTTGGTAAAGGTTGATTTCCCCCCATTCAGTAACAGTTATTAAACCATCTTCACCTTGTATCCAGTGCGGGGGGTCCATGTGACAGTGATGGTGCGTTTGTGGCCGGTCTCCACGGGGCCTTCGCTGGGCTCCACACTGAAGCCGAGCGGCTGCAGAGGTGCAACGTTATCCCAGCGAAACTCACCGCTCTGGGGAAAAACAGAGAAAAGAAGATTTGTCCAAACTGACATTCAAGACCAAAATCGATTCATTTGGTCTTATTTTCTCCAGCAATCCTTTACATTAAAACAAGGTTTGGAGTACAAACAGATATTAGATATTGCATCTGCATATTTATGCCTCAATACTTTTCACTTTATAATCTATTAATAATTATGCTTTGTCTGTTTAATTATGCAATTTTTTGCTGGCAAAAGGTGGAAAAACATAGTAGCAGCATTAAAAGGCGACATGCTTTTAAGTAATTTATAATACTTTTTGGTTTTTAGTTATTAGAGTCGGATCGATTGTCATATTGACAGCATAATACAATACCACACAGGGGTTCTGAATCCTTTACAGAGTATCTGGAAATTGAATATATTCATAAACATAATAATAATGATATTGAATTCACGATGTTAGTATGATGATTCTAAGTGAGTCCCTGCCTCGAGTAGCTTATTAACTTTCTTATTATGCAATCGCAGTATGCCTGATGAAACATTTGGCAGTATCCATACCCGATGACATCACAGTACCTTCTTAATGGGCTGTGTGGAGCGGATGCAGCCCACCTGCAGCTCCCTCACTGCAGGTGTGATGACTCCTGCGCTGTAGCTGGCCCGCAGGGTCACCAGCACAGGGTTGGTGGGCTTTTCCATCGGCTCTGACTCTGCTCGATAGAGAGGACCGTTTACAAAATACTACTGACTTCACTTTAATGTCCACCGTGCCAGAGTCAATGGAGTCTGCTGGTACGATTCATTTTCAAACCAGCTCATTGTGCAAAATGTAATGGTACTGATTAAGACATCTGAATGCATGCTACCAATGCTGGTGGCATGGCTCTGGGAATGGCATTGTCACCACGTTGGTCTGGACTGAAACATGTCTATAGGATGGAGATTGTATGAACTGACAGATATTCATGGTCCCTCACTCCATAACAACACCATCATTAGGTCAAACGCTTCATTTGTCCAATACTTTGCTCTAAATACTTAAAAAACAAATGACATCCCATCAGCCTCAGCTGTACTTTGTGTTTAGTGCTAATTTACAAATGTTAGCATGCTAGTGTTAGCATTTAGCTGTGTTAAAGACATCCTTTTGCTTTCATTCATTTATTTAATGTATTTCTTTAAACAAATCCAACTATAAATCTGTTTGTAGAACTTGCTGAATGTTTGAAATGCATGCTACACATTTTTAGGTTTCTGTTTTGCAACCTTTTAAAATGAATCTCAACTTTAAAAGGGCAGTTATACAGTAGTCCAAAACAAATGTTCAGTATATTAGCTTCCACAATTCAAGCATGTTTCAAGAGTCTGCTGATAGATTTGAACACTTTATGGGAATTATTGTAAAACCAATGGCTGCTCAGAAAGATAGGAAAAATACACAGCAACATCTTTTGTTGGGTGTCAATTTCCAATTCTGACTGCCGATGTTATTTTAACACAAAACACTGCTTTGATTTAGTGAAACTAACAGTAACCTTGTCTAGGAGATGTGCTTAATTTGGATCTTGTGGTGAAATATGTTTTGAATGCTGGTGACAAGCACATGGGCTGTCAGCATCCTATGATTAGTATAAATTACTACAACACATACCCTGCCCCTGCTGGCATAAACTATGCAATTATTAATCATATTCATAGTGTCAGTATCTTTATTTTCTCTAAAAGCATGCATTTCTTCTAGAATATGCTTGAACTTGAATCCCTTTCCATGGATAATTTCCGTAGATAATATTTATCCCTCCTGCAATGATCATGTCCATTAAACCAGAAGTGGATAACCCTGAGGAAGAGATGAAGGCCGAGGCCTGAATACCTGTGAGGTGAGGCTGACTAGTTATCAGTGGAGGGAGGAGGGATTCAACGGGCACCGTCAGCAGGTCTCCTCCAATCAGATACATGTTGTTTGAAGAAGCTGCACCCTTCAGATCCACCACACACACTTCACTCTGAGAGACAGAAATGGCACAGGGTTAAGGTTGTTTCATCATGAAAACCAGAATGATTAGAGGACATACATGTTGCAACAAGTACATTTGAGGGGCGGCATATTTCCTGGACCTTGTGATGCTTTTAAACCACTGATTAAGACCAAGGTCAAGTCGAGCGTTCTGTTCTGTGTGCGTGTGGCGTTGTGCTGACCTTATTCATGAGCTCTATGGTTAGTCTGTCAGAATAGTTGACGGACGGGTGGTCAGGCTGAAAGGTGACAGTGATGTCCAGGCTCTGTCCTGGAGCAATGCTGCCCTCTACTGGCACCGCACTGAACACACTCAACCCACTGTAGTTCTGGGTTCCTATACGGATACAAAAGACAAGTTTTTCCATAAAAGCTGTGATGCTCTGGTTGAACAGTATAAAGACTTGATTGCTAAAACCAAGGAGACATTGATTAGAATCACAAAAAAAAGTTAAATATATCTGATAATGTGTCTCTAAGTGAGACTATGTGTCCTGGAGTTGTTTGCATTTGTTGTTTCTGCTCTCAAATATTCAAGTTTGTCCTTACCACCTGTATGTTATGATGCTTGGTGTTAGAAATTGAAACTTTTTGTTGTTTTAGATCTCTGGCAGTTAAAGTTTTCAGGTTCCCTGCTGATACATTGCAGTGTTAGCTTCCTCTTACCCACAGTAGGCTGGACCTGAGAGTCTGTGTGAGTCCCCAGCAGGAAGGCCACACTATCAGCTCCACCCTGAAGCCTTGAGGGAGAGAGGCTGGCCAGCAGCACCCTAAAACCCACGGCCACCGCTGAGCTGTTCTGCAGCTGCAGGCAAAACAGGACTTAATGTCAGTTTCAACACTGCAAACTTCAAGGTAATCCGTGCATATAAACAGCAATCCACGTCTGATTTTGACTGTTTTAAGAATGGACCTGAATCAGACATGATTCAGGAGAATATCTTCCAAAACCAACAAGATGTCATCTTGGTCTCATACTTCTTCTCTTCCCTTTTCCTTTAGACGACTGTTGACTGACCTTCATGACGTGCGTGGTGCTCTCCTTCTCCAACACATAGCCAAAGTCAAGGATACCTCCAGGGTGGGAGGAGGTGACAGCAGGGACCACACCCTCCCCACACAGAGTCATCTCCAGGGACATCTTCTGGCTACACAACTCCAGAATCTCACGGCACTAGAGAACAGTAGAGAGTGGGTAAAGTTTTGCGCAATATTTGTAATGTCACTAAATAATCTTTGAAAATGGAGAGGCTCAATGACTAAATCTGGAGAGGACTTATCATTCAAAAGTTGGAAAAAGTGTGACACGCTCTCGAGCAAAAAGCAGTGCTTCATTGTAAATTCTACCGACCTTTTTCTCCAGAGACGGACTGAAGGCCAGAACCAGAGTGTGTTTTTCTCCAGGTCTGATGCATCTGAGAGCATTCAAAAGGGAAAAAGGACCATGTAGATCCAGCACCGATGACCTCAGCTTGGAAACGGTCAAAGAAAAGCAGTGGTGAACAGTTGATCATATTATTGTCTGTAGTAGTAGTAGCAGTAGTATCTGCATCATACTAAAGTATTAGTGGCAATTTAAGATTAGACGTATTACACGTGGAAAATACACTACACATCAGTGTTCTTTAGCAATGCTTACAGGAGTGCAGATAGAAAAACTGTGGCTGAGGGTTTAACAGCCTTGGCCATGAACGCTGCCCAAGGTTGCATTTGACAAGATACACTTGTTGCATGTAATTTCCCATCCCTCTCTCTCCTCACAACCTTTTTTCTCTATTGTCTGCTCCCGAAGGTTTAAAAATGAAAAAAAATTAAATTATTTTATTTAATTTAAGATTAAAGGGACAGTTCAACCCAAAATCAAATATATATAACATATTTTTCGTCTTACCTGTAGTGCTATTTATCATCTAGATTGTTTTGGTGTGAGTGTTGGAGATATTGGCTGTATAGATGTCTGTCTTCTCTTGGATATATTGGCACTATATGGCACTCGGCATGTGGTGCTCAAAGTGTCCAAAAAAATTACATTTGAAAAACTCAACAGCAATGCCTTTTTCCAGAGGTAAGAGGAAAAATATGTATTTCAGATTTTGAGGCAAACTGTCCCTTTAAGAGATATGCGTCAGTTTTTCATGAAGTATGTTTAACATTTCTACAGATATCAAGTGGGAGTTTGTAAGAATCAACAATGTTGCATTTGCAGTTCACAACGTGACTCTCAGCTTTCTAGTAATATTAAAGACTTTGTGTTTTGATTTTAGTTTAAGCCAGGATACATCCAAAGTTTCCCTCGAAATGTTCTGAACTGTAAACCTCTTGATCACTTTTTCTCCTAAAGACAAAAGACATAAATAAAAGACAATTAATAAGTACCAAAAAAAGTATGTATGCTGGATGAACAACTGAACATTAACAGTATGGGAAGAATAATCCAGCAAGGTAAACTTTCTCAATCACTCACCCACTGCCACCCGATGGAAGTCTATGATATTGTTTCCATTGTTGGATACGACCACCAGAGGAGGCTGTACAGCCGGACACTGCAGCTTCAAGTACAGAGTATTGAAGGGACTGTGGAGATATTGAACATGAAGATATGAAACAAGGAGTATGCATAACTCCCATTCTTTGTTTTCTTAACAATACGTAGATTCGTATCCTTGAGCATAAAACAGAGTTCATTTTAATGTCATTTCAACAAACGTTGTTAGCTTTGGTTAGCTCATAGTTCAAACAAGAATGTTTACCATTCACAAGTTGAACAGCCTCAGGATATGTGCTTCTTTTGAACTGCTAAGATTTAAACCAGAGGTGTTTCTATCTTTTTCCAGAAGGCTTTTTCTACAACAGTCACACGATAAAACCAGACGTTATGAATAGAAGAAAGAGACAGAAGGGACGGACAACAAGATTGGATTGCAATCTTTTTTTTCTCTGTAACTGCAATACATGCAATAGAGACCCTTAGCACGCTTTCCACAACTGTTGTGTTAACCTGCACCATAGCGTCACATGCAATGTATCATTTAGGCTTAGTAAAGATTATTGTAATCTATATTGGAAAACCCTGTGTCAGTTCAGTTTAGGTCATTATGATTACACTTTTTGACGTTTACATTTTTACATAAAGCTGCTCAACACGCCATGAAAGGTGGAAACATTACGAGGCTGAATGCGTCATTCATCATAAATGCCACCTGAAGCTTTTTTCATTTTTGCTTTACTATAGTTGCATCGCAACTAGGCTGAATAGTAAGAAAAGAAAGTAAGAAAGCTGTTCAAATATGAAATGTACTTGCCAGAATAATGGCTTGTGCATAAATTTAGCAACACTGGAGCTGCACATCGTCATCATCACCTAGATCATTCCTGATGATGTGACCCAAATATCTTACCTTGTTCACCACATTTAGCGCTTGATTTGACACAAAAAACAAAAGGAAAATGTAGCTTCTGATTTTCTGCAATTTTTTAGCAATCATTGGAACACTCCTTTTGGAGTTGATTGTTAAATGTCATACTGCATATCACAGCTTGAGCAGACTCTGAGCAGTTGCTGTAAACCAGCCCGATAAGGAGACAGGACCACTAAGTCATCAGCTGGGAAATAAGACTATCCCCCACCAAAAATCCAGTCTTAAACTCTTAGCTTTTATATAAATCATATTTGTACAGATTGTAAAGAACAGGGGACATTTTTCAACCTTGTCAAACCCCATTGGTCACTTGGAAGGGTGCAGATACACTCTTACCCTCTCTGGATAGGTAAAATCCAGTTTTAATCTGTGAGTTCCTCGAGTTCTCTTCAATCATGGTTGCTGTCACGGCTAATGCTAAATGGCCAGTCCTTCTATTTACTGGGTTTTCAGTACTGTGCTCCATACACATAGCGTTAAAGTGATGAGATTTTTTTCCAGGCAGCCTGGATGTTTCCACTATAGCAGATATCTTGGCCATTCGTTTAAGGAAGAAAATAAACTATGTAGCAAACAACAAGATCATTTCATGCACAATCCCACACATTATTCACTATAAGAAAAAAGCTTGAAATGCAATGCAGCGCCAGAGACACAATTGAGATTGTGAATACATTATTTAATGGACACCCAGACCCTCAGGCCACTGGGAGATCCAAGTTTATTCCACATTTTTGAATGTGCACCACTAAAACATAATATCAACTAAACTGCTAAGGGCCTTAAAGAAATAATTTAAATTTTTGGGAAACAAGTTTATTCGTATTTTTAAACTAAATATTTTTATTTAATGCACAAATTGACACCTTTATTGGGTCTGTAGGTGAGTGTTGCCTTATTGTCGGTTGATCTGGAATGACATATGTTACTCATATCGAACGCAGACCTTATTTTCTGCATGAATCAAAATCTGCGGTTAAAAAAGGTCTGGAAGGGGAGGCAGTTTTTTAAAAGAACGGTGTCACAATGTGACATGACAGGGCCTACAGTGTGCTACCTCCATGCCGGCTGGGCCTGTGGGTCATCCTCTGGAGGGCCGCCATCCGACACAAAGCAGGGAACGGTGCACTGCCTGTAGCGACGAGTGAAGGAGTTCAGCAGAGACGCCCTGGCCTCCTCATACTGCTCTGGCCTTGAAAGAAAAAAAAAAAGACTTGACTCAACGAACAAATCAACAGCATCTCCTCGCTGTTAGCACAATGAAACCCTTTTCCTCAAACTTTTACAGCTCAGTATGAATGGTGTGATCGCAGGAAATGAAAAATAAATGTGAATACTGATGAAATCATTAGAGCACCAGAAGAAGAGGGAATGTTTAAGCGAATGCTTTGTATTTTTCTTATTTCAGGGCTATTTTCCAAGTTATTAATTGGGGTGCGCCTACTTTCCTATATAAAGAGGCTTTCAGGCAGAATGTGAAAGATGTCTACTAGGGAATAATTTAATTTATTTTTGCAGTACAACTGTTTGATATTTGGTTATAGAATATTTATGAATGAATATTTGCTTCACTGACATTTCAGTTCAGCAAACTGGACATGTTTTTCAAAGTAATTTGTGCAACAACATTGAAGACATCAAGGGAAAAAAATCCTGTCTTTGCTGAAAAACAAAACCTCTTACCCTGGCTGTATGTCGGCAGGATCTGGAGATTCAGTTAGTTGTTCTGTCTTTGGGCCATCAGGCACCTGGCTGCTCTTTGGAATGACAGACGCCTTCTTCCCTTTCCCGGTTTCCACTGGGACCTCGTTTTTAGTCTCAAAACACACACATAAAGTTGATTGATGGGTTCATAGGTTAGACAAATGTAGCATCTACATTCTGTATAAACACAAGCATGTTCATGATAGTCTTTTTCTTTTTAAATCAGTAAGCTGATGAGGATGAATTCACATTTAAAGCCCCTGCGGCAGCACAGGCTGACCCTCACGCCAGCAGGAGGTGACCGGAGCAGGTGTGTGTATAGTCGTATAGTCGTACCTCCTGTTCAGCGTGTCTGCTCCTCTCCAGCTCCTTCTCAGCAAGCAACTTGGCTCGCTGGAGGAGACGCAGCGCCTCCTCTTTGATGTCTTGGTCAAACAGTCGGGGTCTGAACGTCACTTGGACCAGACATCTCTATGTGAGAGGAGAGATGGCATCATGTCAGGAATCTCTCAGATTCAGAGGATCAATCAGTAACACTGCTTATTATTAAGTCTTGTATTATTAATATTATGGGGGATTCTCTAGCGTGGACGATAAGCCACATTTTCCAATTGATGAAAATTCCTTGGAATCTCCCATTGGGCCTCTCTTACGAATTTTAAATGTTTCTATAAGCAGAGCCCTGAGGAAAGTTTTCCACTGTAAACTGAGAGAAAATAGGTTTTCTAATTCAACTGTCACAACCCGCAACAATGAACTACAATGTCTTTCAAAACACCTATACTTTGAAATGGTGCTGCATCCACAGAAATCAAAATGAACATTAAGAATATTTTCCTTTTGCATCTTCTGTAATTGATATTGCAGCATTGACTGTGCAAAAACAAAAAGCACTTGTTCACATCCTTCAGATGTCCAGTAGAGTGCATCATTACACTGTGGAGGGATCTGTTGTGAGCCAATGGCAGCTGTGATGGCTGTTTGTCTCGCTGTAGTTGTGTAGAACTGTTCTGATCAGAACTGAAGGTTTCCTCTGTGATCCGTTTGCTTTGTGATCATCGTCTTTGTTAAAAATTGTCATTCAAAGTAACAATTTGTTTTGCTAGTCCCAGGTTTATTTTCTTTACAGAGCAAAATGAAAGCTTATCTTCCCAAACTCAACTCAACCTATTTTTTATTAGTTGAGAGTTTAGACTGATTTTGTGACAATGTTAAATTTAGTTTTTGGCCATGGGTAAAATAAGAAACACAACTTCACCGTATTACTAAAACAGCGGGTAGTGAGGACGGGTTTGAATTGTTATTAGGGCTGAACTATTCTTTAGTTGCCCGGATAGTTCTTAAAAAAAGGCTAGGGCTGAACAGTCCATGTTAAAGGGGCATTCCAGCAACTGAGTATTGTACTTTCAAACATGAAAGTGCAATACTTGGGGTAATCACAAGAATCTGCAGCTTATGTGTAAAAACTGTGCAGTGCCCTTTAATATCACTGTAACAATAAGAGGTGTGCTACTCCACCTCTCCAGGCAGCAGGCCGCCCGCTGAAGGAGAGATGCTGATGTCTGAATCCTCAGGTAGGGTGAAGGAGAACAGCCTGGGTGCTACAGGAGCCCTGGCCTCCTTGACCGCTGGAGGGATTGGCTGTTTGGACTGGTTATGGTTGGTTTGATGGTTGATCAGGTAAAGTATGGCAGTGGAGTGGTCACCTACTGCCGTGGCCCCAAACTGAACCAGAGAATGGGAGAGCTGCAGTGGAGGACGGACACCCACCGCTCGGCATGACAGAGGGAAATCTCTATAGACAAATAAAGATTGAGAAATGATTGACCCCAATACCATGATAACAATCAGGGATATATTGCTCTTATAAATCAACAAATCCATTAAAAGTACACACAATTGAAGATAAAAAAATAACCTGTTAATTCCTGATTTGCAGCTGAGCTGGAAATTGTACTCTTTGGCCTTGTTTGCACTGAAAATCAGATCTATCTCCAGGGTCTCTTGTGGGAGCAGAGTGCCGAAGCCATCATTAGGCTGGAGCTCAATAAACTGTAGTGTGAGAGAACAAGTACACAAATATCCAATATCCTTAATATTTTCATGAAATCGAACCCCAAATTTGATATTATTCATGAGTGACATTTATTTCTGCAATAGCCATTCAATGTAGTGACAATCAGTAATTATCTCTCTATTGACCATATGTGTGGAAGGAAGTGCTCCAACTCTGTAATTTTGTCTTTTAACTTCCATTTCACATGGAAAGTGAGAATGTTTTGTGTATTGTGGATTTACATCTGCTTATTATGGTGCTGCTTGTGTCTAGACTTAAGCAAATGTCTGAACAGTTTTACAATAGGGAGGTTATAAAGCACAACTTTAAGAAGTGCCAGAGCTGGAAGAAAATAAGAGACTTTCTTCTACAGCAGTCTGACAAAAAAAGGGGCGCTATTTGTATAGCAATGCTAATTGGATCAGTGCTATTAACCCGGAAGTCAAGAGCGAAAATCGGAGAATAAATAAACCCCAAATTGGCAAGCTGCATAAGGATAATTGTTTTATATTAGTGGGGGAGTTTGCCATTCCCGTGTGGGACTCAGATTTCATATCTAGGTATGGGGGATTCACAGCCAACAATGTTTGCCTGAAATCCAACAGATCTTACAGCTACTGCTGCTGCTGCCTCACATTAAAACAGCAACTGGTATTGTATTGTGTTTATTTTTGCCAAAGAAGCTACTCAATGAGTGTTTGCTGTGGTGATAAACTGCATTTGCTGTTGCCATGGTAACCGCAGGGGATGCCAAATCAACCACGTTCTTAAATCTTAAGGATTACAATGTTACTCAAAAATGCAAAAACCTGTGATATGAAGGGTGAGACTGAAAACAGTGAGCAGTGAAAGTCATATTGGTTTCAAAGACTAAATATGAGTGTCCTAAACATCTGACAACATCTAGTAACGCAGTACTGATAAAAAAAACATTGTTTTCAGTGACTAATAGTATCTGGGTTGGTTTCTGCTTGTATGGATGGAACTGTACTAATCGAACACAGTAACATGACACAAGATAAGGTTCACAGCACCGCACACTAACGTCCTAGAAGTTCTTGTAACTCATTCAGTACCTCTGGAACACCCAGGAAGCCAAAGTCCTGAGGCAGCAGGGACATGTTGGTGAGGCGGACGCTGCTCTTCACCAACTGGTGAATGGAACCGAAGCCAAAGTCCACCTCAGTGCGGTCGAACTGCAGGTCTGAGGTGGTCACAACTGCTTGGACTGTAAAATGGAGCGGCTTCACCTGAACGCACAGACATAAAGCATCTTCTCATCAACGTCAAGACAAATCTGCTTCATTCATCTAAAGGTATGTATCTATCTAATAACATAATAATGGTAATAATGATCAGGATGGGTATCAACTTTTCTCCTTAATAATACATTTTTATATGCGGATTGAAGGAAAAACATTGAGTAGAACAAAGACTTCAACAACATGAAACCAGGACTAGCATGGAATGAAGTTTCTTTGTATGAAAAAAATATAAAACGCCTTCATAAGTCTGTGATTTTTTTGGGAATATATGAATATATGCACATATCTAACGAATCATATTCATGTTTGATGCGAGTCCCTAATTGCGCAATGCTTTTAAACATATAGTCATCAGTCATCACTGAGCTGTTGAGATGCAATACGTGTGTGTGTGCGATTACGCACTCCAAAGCTAGTACAGATTCACTGTGAGATTTATAAATTAAAATATCAGCAGCAACCCAAGTAACTCTTTATCAGTGACATTGCCGGTCTCCTGAATGTGTTTTTTTTATTACTGAATTAATATTATATCAATCATGCAAGGCTGTCGTTATTCTTTATTTTTCTTATCGTCAACAACTCCCATGAAATGACTAAATCCAACAAAATGTTCTTCCCTCAGGCAAGTAGTAAATCTTTAAACACCTGTCAAAAATATAATTTCCTTAAAAAAAAGGCTAATTCATTCCCTAAAACAACATGTTAATTACTACATATTTTGTGACAGTGAGTATTTACTGCATCATAATGTAGGTGAGATTGACTGTGAGGCTGAAGTGTCACCCAGTGCGGCTCATTGGTGAGTTTTTGGACAACAGTTGAGGCCTATGTCCCAGAGGAAGAAGCTAAATCAATCTTTGGATGCAAATACTGTAGAACACTTATTAGTAGGATCAATTAATTTGTGGATTCTGGTCTTTTTATGGAACATTTAAATATTGATTATCATCAGCCTTAAAACTACTTCATCATGTTCACCTGTTAAGAAAACTAAGTAGTCTTGTGAGTCTTCCTCAAGATAACGTCTTCTTGAATCACGTCAGTGCTCAGCAGATGACCTTGTTTATTGGTCTCTCTGCACCATTGCTTTCCTGGCTGCTGTGACGTCTGGAGTCCATACAACTGTGTTTGTGTGTGTGTGTGTGTGTGTGTGTGTGTGTGTGTGTGTGTGTGTGTGTGTGTGTGTGTGTGTGTGTGTGTGTGTGTGTGTGTATGAGTGCACATGCCAGGATCTCAAGGCCTGCGGCTGGGGGCAACAGCTTTGGTGCACCACAGGAGCATCCTGGCCAAGTATTTGGCCAAACACAAACACACACACACACACACACACACACACACACACACACACACACACACACACACACACACACACACACACACACACACACACACACACACACACACACACACACACACATCATCTCCTCTCCCTGTCCTGGTAGAGACAGGGGATAGAGGCTGGATGAGGAGGGAGAGGAAGGTGACAGTTTGGCAAGCAGACCGACCAGATTTAGATTTATTTTAGAAACCGGTCTGTCTAGGCAGCTGCTCTGTGTTTTTTAATAAAGGCTGCTGCTGACAAGCTTAAGGAATTCAGTTGCTGTAAGCTATTTATTTTCCACTTCAAGGGCTCCAGAATTGACTGTTTTCATATTTCAAAAGTTTTTCAATTTGCACATTGGACCTTGCGAAGAGGATGTTGAGGTTTGTGCCTCCTGAGGGGAGTGATTTATTATGTTTGACACTGAATAGCAAATAGCAAATACTGTCCACAATAAAGTAACAGTGTAACACTGAATGCATAATGTGGACCCATTTGAAGTTCTATTATAATTTGATTATCCCAGCAAGACAACACTTAGACTGTATGGTCAATTGGAATAAACAGAATCCAAGAAGTTCAAAGTAAGACAAAAACTAAAAGGGAATTAATTTAAGCAGGTAACTAAATTGTTCCAAACAATTCACCATGAGAACAGTAGTTAACTTCTCCATTTACATTTTACGCATATTTGCTTTTGTCATTCATCACAGACCATCGTTCTCTGATAGTTCAACTAGGGGAGCTTCATGCCCATCAAATAGTGGAAGTGCTCAAACTGTCAGTCTAACATCTAACACCATCTGTGCTGCAAATGATCTCGACCTTTATTCCTGGGAACCAGAAGCAACCAAGACAACTCAGTACTCGTTAGTGTGAATGTATGTTCATGTATTATCTATGGCAATGGAAGCACATGTACATTCTGCAGCACCCTGGCTTCCATGGATACATATTTTGTCCTAATTTGTTGTCTTTTCGTCTTTATTATTGGATCACTTATGGCATATGACAGAATACACTCATCAGCATTGTAGAAGGAAGCTTGGGGATTGGATTAAATTGTGTGTATTGGACCATGAAGCAATCACCGCCCACGGCCTGCTGGACCAAACGCCAATAAAGGCTATGGTGACGTAGGAGAGCCAAGATTTAAGCTAAGCTAACCCAAATTCAAAAAATGCACTACTGTTTTCGCTCTGTTTGTCATGTTTTGTGTAGCATATTGGCTAAAACTGCATATGGTTGCGCAACCCTGTGTTGCATAATGACAATAAATGACCCTTGAATCCTTGAATAATTTAATTATGTGAGTGTATCCATATTTTGTGTTATATTCTGCTATGCACATGTAAAATATAAAAACTCTGTGTGTTATGTAATATGTTATATGCCATAAATGAAGAGATCATTAATTGCTTTCAGTTAGCTATTGCAAGCATAACCCCATGTTGAAGGGGAAGGGATATACAAATTACTATACAATTAATTACACCAATAAATAAATAAATATATGATTTAAATGAATGTTAGTACATAATATGTACTCCATGGAATAAGAAGAGAGCACATAGATTTTTGCTTTCCTTTTTTGTTGAGCTTCTTCTAGAGAGATTGAGTGAAACATTTGGGATAACCTTTATGCTTGGCTTATTAGAGCCCATGGAGTAACTAGGCCTTGGGGCTGGAGATAATTTTAGCTTGTTACCAGTAAAATAGGTTACAACCTTCAGTGGCTCTGCTTCTGTTAGGGACAAAGTAGGACACAAGCCCTGTAATACACAATGAGAACCGTGTTTTCAGGATCACAGGGAGGTTTACGGTGAAATAGACTGTAGGGCGTTACTATAATACAAACCTGGCCTGCTACTTGAACTGCCATTGGAACCTCCAGGACTCCTGTGTCGTTGTCAAAAAGCTTCTTGGCATCTTTGGATAAAGAGCTTCTGTGAGAGAGCAGGAAAGGCAGGAACACTGTGAGAACGAAACACTGTCATGCAAAGTTACGCTTTCTAATAATACAATTTTCATTTTTGCATCATGTTCATGAACAGAGACGAGCAGAGACAGCATTTAGGGGGTTGGTGATCACACACAAAACTGCATCAGTGATTTTAACAGTTCTCAATACATCAGTCAAAAGCCACCAGCGACCATCAAGCTCTTCAAAGAGAGACTGAGATTCAGACCGTGAAGACCCATCGCTTTTACTTTAACCCACGACTGTAGGAGCGGCTCGCCAGGGAAAGCAGGGGAGAGATGTAGAGCGCGCCTCCACACTACTGTAGGTTGTAGCCATGGTGATGGGAGACGTAAGTATGATTCAAAGAGGCCCAGTAGTCATGCACAAGCTTATGTAAAACTCCAGTCCTTCAGCATAACATAGGCAATGTATGCATGGTTCATTATCATGTAAACAGTGGTCAAATGTCAAACGCAGTTCCTGGCTCAGATCCACCCCCGCCTCTCCCTTTCTCTCTCCTTCCCCCAACACCTTTCCCTTTTTTTCCTCCCTTGCTCCTTCCTCCTCTGTTTCCCTCCTACAGCATCAACTCTCTTCTCTGTCTTTCCTTCTCCACGCTCTTAATGCTGGTTGAAGGCTTGAGAGCTAATGCTGTAAATGTCAGCAGGTTTAAAGGCTCTCCAGATGTCAGTGTCAGTTTTTTTATCAAAGCGCTACAACCAAGCCTCGCCTTCAACAAATCTGTCAGACGCAGGTTCGAGGACAGGCTCGGGTTTCATATTTGCCCCGTCTCGTTGCCGAAAAAACGCCGTACTACTCAAACACCCTTCGTGACTTAAAAAGCAAGAAATCACGTCAACATTAAATCTCCTCATTTACTATGGTGGACTAACACATTAAGGTTTCAGCTTGACCAGTGAGCACAGGGGATGTATTTAAGGAAGCGCTCTTGTTCTACCTGCAAATAACATCCCTGCTGGAGATCCACTCTTGAATTGACTTGGCAGGGCAGAGTGGAAAAAGCGTGGTGGGACGTCGCCAGGACCATATGCTCGTGAGAATTTTGCGGTTGGATGGGGGTTTTCAGATTTGTCAGATTCCTGCACAGATTTACTTGGGTGCTTTTCTTCTCTGTAGTGAGATTATCCCCACAGCCTCGACCAAACGTAATTCTCATCCATCCAACTAAAATGAAATAAGTCTCTGTCTATCTGTCTGTCTGTCCTGTGAGTTTCTCAACAACTGACAATTTGATCTGCATGACACTTGCCGGATGTATTGCTGAGGGACCAAGGAAGTGCACTGTGCACCCATAAGGCCAAGCAACCGGCCTTATGGGCGCTGCACTAGTAGTCTTTAATGATGACTTCTGAGATTAGTAAAGGACAAAGTCAAATTGAATAAATTGTCCCAACTTTGTGGTACTGCTAAGTGGACTACAGTGCATGCAGATCTCCAAAGGATTTTACCTAGAGCTCCTGAAATAACTGGGTAAAACGTATCTACTTTAACTCGGTATCCATTCCTCAAAAACCTGTAAAGTCAAAGAAAAGATACGGGACGAGAGGACAAGGATGAAAAAAACTCAAAATAAATATTCATCAGGAAACTTTAAATGCATTTCATTTTAGGAAAAGTGTTGTTAAAGTGCTTCCTTTTACCTGATGGTAGCAAATTCAATATATTCAAAGTATATATTCCCTGTCAGTATGGACGGCTGCTTGGATTTCATCACCATTAAAAAGTTATGATGAAAAAGGATTACAAAACAGATTAAGAGGCTTGGGGATTTTCCACTATGGGAAAATGGATGGGCAAAAAAATACAATAAATGACTGTGAAAAGAATATTTTAAAATCATGTCAACCAGACAGGTTCATTTTCTTTGTTTGTTTTCTTGCAACTCATAGCATCATTTAAGTTCCTGTTACTGTTGTGAGCAATGAACTATCAGTGAAAGTACTGGTAGAGCTGTCTGGTGTAATCTGTAGTAAATCATCCTTGTAATCTCCCTTTTATCAGCCGGAACTGCCGAGATGGGACACATTGCCTCGCTCTTCAGGGATTACACCTAAAACCGTTCATTCAAGCCATCACATTCAAATGATCTTGTCATCAGGTTTAAATTATTCTTCTGGTCGTGTGTGTCAGATTGAAATTCTCTGCATGCCGACTGTTTCAGCTGAATTATTGTTCTTCAAAAGTGAAGTATATCTTTCTCAATTGTCTGGGAAGGTAATAAATGCTTAAGCCAAAAGTATAAGCCAAAGTAAACCAGGTTAAATGGAATGGCTTAAAAACTGAGTCATTAATGTGCTGATGTGAAAAACCTTCCATTTGTTCAGCGATTTCATTAAGTCTGTTTTGACGACTGTTTCCTCTGCTGACCAATCAGAGCTCTAAAGGCGGGATCAAAAACGGACAAATCATCTTTCTACATAGCTAGCTACGGAGCTACCACCAACCACCACCACAAGTTCTGTGTCGACTGAGGAGGGCAAAATAAGGAAATAACCCTGTCACTAAAACAGGAACTGGCTGACATGAACACAGTGTCTGGCTAAATATACGCAATGGCAACTCACTTAGATTACTAGGCTGTCAGTGTCCATTTTAATTCAAATAATTCCCCTTGTCTGAACAGCATCCCAAACATGTGAACCATTGGCCTGGATGTTGTTGCGAGGGGATTATGTAGTTAATAGAGCCGGTGCTCTGGATATGTGAGAGAAACATGTGGGTTGCATGGTGACAAATAAACGTGGAGGAAGACGGGCAGAGAGGGATGAAGCAGAGGGAAGATGGTGAAAGATGTGGGCAGGCTGAGCACAATCCTTCAGAGCCAGAAGCAAGAATGTGCTCACCCTCTCCCAAAAGCCAGAGGAGGGGAAGGAAAGAAGCGAACACCTGTGTAACGAATGAAAGCTATGAGTCATTATGAATCCAGATTTAACAGTGTGTGTGTGTGTGTGTGTGTGGATGAGACAGTGAGTGAAGGCAGTGCTGCTAATGAGGATTTGGGAATCCAATCACAGGTTCTGGCTAGGAGGACTTGGCAGTGCCATTTTAAATGACACACTGTCACTGCATAAAACAAAAGCAAACAGAGAGGAGACACACAGGAACCAAGCTTGCTGACATGCAGGAAACATTTTCCGTTCCCAGTGTGATTTGTGGGGATTCTTTGTGCAGGTTAGAGGACACTTATGGCGTCTTGTTTTGCGTAGCTTTGGCCACTATTCCTATCGGTTGTGATAGCACTGTGCTCACGTAGCCCAAGCACTAGCCTCTCAGTATTACCAGTACATTCTTGTCACTGAGGTAAGCATTAGTTTTTTTCTGAAAGATAATCCCTGATGATGTTTTAGTAACAGAGGAGGTAGTTCAACAATACTGTTGTTTTGAAGGTATTTCCAGATTCTTCAAAGCCTGAAAAACTCCATCACAAAGTCATTTCCCCATTGTTCAAACAAAGATGGTAGCCCAAAATGGTATAGTATCCTTCTCATAGGATGTGATCCAAAAATGTAAAAAAACATTAACTTGGTGAGTTCAACAATATCATAATCTATAGAACTAATCTACAAAATAAGATCCTAGTTGTAACAAACTTCAGAGCAAATAACGAGAGCACAGGGAACTGGGTCTGGTGTCTGGGGTTATGTAAGCAGAATCAGGGCCAGCCGATAAGCATTGGTGGATGATGGAATGCATAGAGCGATGAGAGGAGTTTGAGAGTAACAGAGAGAGGCAGAATGGATGTAGAGTTAGAGGGGGACGTGGAGGAGCACAGAGATAGAGGACTTTAGAGATCATTTGAGAAATGCAAAGAGAGAGAAGCATAGTCAAGCACCGAGGTGAGAGGCCAAGAAAAAGAGAAGTATGTGCGAGAGAGTGGGAGAAGACAGCACAGGAGCGAAAGAGAGAGAGAGAGAGAGACGGAGAGGAAAAGTGTGATAGGGAGAGAGAGAGTAGGGAGGGGGTGGTAGCTGTAGCTGCGTTAGTGCTCGTGAACGCTGCACCATCTCAGCAGCAGCACGAGTAATAATGCTGTAATCCTCGCATTAAGACCTCTGCTGATTCACTAAAGCAGATTACTGACATTTCCCCACTTTTTACCCTCCTGCTGAACGATGACCATTGCATGCCCTATGTGCGAAGAAAAGATCCTCCTATTGTCATCATTTTTCATCAATATCCTCTCGGCCATCAATACACAAAGCTGCTGAACTGTGAAGGAAAAAAAAGAAGGAGGGTGGGCAGAAGAATCCTAGCGCCCACGCTGGGTTTCTACATGCTGCACGCCTCTCATCTCTGCCCCGGGGGTCCCCCTGTCCCCTCTCCTGGCATTCACAATGCAGTTCAACTCCTGCCTCTTCATCTAAATATAGCGCCTGTATTGTTGGAGAAAAGAATTACCATGTCCTTCAAAGTCATTAGAAACCATTACCATCGTGCTCAGAGTGCAGGTGTGTGGAAGCAACACGTTAATACCCGCTGGCTGTTGACTGGCTACAGATTGTTGACATTTATACCTTTTGTAAGACTCCACAGCTTGCATCTATTAAGAAAGTGAAGCTGTCATTTGTAGTAAACTAGTTTAAGATAAAGCCAGACGATAATATCCTTTATCAAAGATTGGATAGTTAGTTGGACCAGATTTATCCTTTACAGCAGATCCTCTTAGAAATATGGGTTCCAAAGGGGTTATTTTTGAAGGGCAGAGGGTCTACCCAGAACCATTGGCTTCTGTAGAACCCTTTTTTGAAGAAAGAGTTTCCCCTTAAGGGTTCTTTGTAAGACTAAGGGTTCCATTAAGAACCCTTGACATCCAAAGAGCTCGTTTTGGAAGAAAGAGTTCTTCAAGGGTTGTTGAAAGCTTGGGTGTTCCAGCCCACACCCCAAAAGAACTGTGATTTTATACAATGATTGTTGTGGGTTTAGCTGCACCACATCAGTCCCAGCCCTTTAGGAGCCTCATGAGGAACCCTGGGTGGTTTATAGATGAAACACTACGAATACTAAAGGGTTATCGGGAGAATTTCCTGGCTGGGTTCTTATTGGTACCCTTAGGAAGTGCAGAAAGTTCTGGTTGGAACTTCCAGAGAGGGTTCTGGGCGAAACCATTACACCATAGAGGGTTTCTCCGTTGAACCTCTCATAGGGGGTTCTTGGTGGAACCTTTGACAGAAGTTTCTAGCTATAATCCTTTAAGGTTAGGATCTCCCATAGGGAAAAGCCAAAGAACCTTTTACGGTTTTAGTTCCAAGAATGTGGTGTAATGGTGTATTGTGTACTACTACACTTAACCAGACTTTTCTGTAAATAGTGTTTGTAATCTACAGCAGGAAAACTGCATGTTTCTTCTCTGTTGTAGACGACACAAAACTGCAAGCCTGGTTAAATACATATGACAAGTCTCCTTTGGAGTGAAACAGTTTGCACTTTCACAGAAGGTTGATAGAATCTTAACAAGGTTACAGTCTAAAATAAGATCATGAACGCTCCAGTGATTCCATTATCATTGCATCCCTCTGTGTGTCCTTCCTTACCTGGGCAGGAACTTGAGCTGGGCATTAAAGCTTGATTGGGCCTGGATGAAGCCCGTCTTTGGAAGGATCTCCATGTGTTTCCTCATTTCCGGGCACACCTCAAAGGTCAGCTTCAAGGCTGTGCTGGCTCTGTCATGCAAAAGATATGGTTTTATTAGCTTGATAATAACACACCAAGTGCATTCATTTAAAAATCGGCCTAATCCAGGGCGATCAGCAAATAATGCAAAAGCAGTAATGCACAGGAAATGAGGGTGGCACTAGTAGTCTATCAGGTGGCGTAAAAGACACAACGACAATCCAAATGGTAAAGGCAGTAAGGACAGAGAAAAACATTTTGTTTAAGTGACACAGATATTGCCTCATATGGAGTTATGTACCCCAAGTCCAAATCATTTAGGTGACCCAATTTTCCAGGAGCTTCAACAGATGGTTGAGCCTGTGGCTACAAGCCTCAGTTATAGCTGAGGCTTGGGATATAAATGGCTCTCCGCCTTGGGAATTCTCCATCACGTCCAACCGCAGCCCACACTCATACACCTTCACAAAACGATGACAGTACAAACACGCTGAATGGCTGGAGGTGATATCCGCATACAGTGATAACGTTTTGTTGTGTCTGCTTTCACCCTCAAAGACACAAAGGTGAGCGATGAGCGAGCTGTAGCCACATAGACTGAGGGACCCCTCGTTTTTTCGATTCCCCCTCTAAAATGAAATGACCCACTTTGAACAGTGAGGTCAACCAGGTGGTTGTTTCCCCGAGGCAAAGACTCTCAGGGACACTCAGGGATATTAAGCCGCTATCTTTATTCCGGCCAAATGACAACCTTCAAATCACTCTCAGAGGAGTATTCACGGGTACATAATCATTTCGGGCAATCAGGCATTTTAATTAACAGGGGCATTCAACTGATCCTGCTTCTTTTTTACTGCCTGCGACCAGTTTATTTCTGAAGCAGAGTTTAATGTTTTAAAGGTCACTTCGCATATTTTGCTACCTCGGGATAAAAACACTGTCTTAATCATGGTTATGTAACCATCACATTATACTAATATTTTTGTTTCATTTGGTCGCAGATTTAAATGTTAAAACAGATGATTTAAGCAATTAATATGTTGTGTTTTTAAGCTTACATTTTTGGCCTTCAATGATACACCATAGGCCAAATGTTCTGTATGTGGACAACCTTTTGTTTACTTTTGGACAGGGGTTGTTTTTTAGGTTTCGGGATAGTCCCTTTGGTTCCAATTCAGGGAAATTTTAATGGAGGCCCTTTCCTGTTACAACATGACAATGCCCTCATGCACAAAGCCTGTTCTGTAAATAAATGGCTCTCCCGGTGTGGATACACTCTCATCCCAAGAAGAACATCAGCATCATTTCAACAAATCCAAATGTGTTTGCGTTCAAGTGAAAAAGCCCTCTGGCAACCGAAGTAATTGTGCTGTGAGAAAAGTGTTGTGGGCCATGATTACGCAACCAATACTTGTTTATTTCAAATAAAATAAACATCATTATAACTTGAGCTCGATGTTATTCCCTTCCTGGGCTCTTTTGAGGCAGTTTAATGTGACAGATATTGGAACCTTTGCTGTATTTATACCCCTTTCACTCTATTTTACAGCCTCTATATTATTCCTAAAAACCCTTTGTTGGAGCAACATTGATAATGACACTCATAATAATCAATGAGGTTTCTTGGCTATTGTGTCAGCACATGTTCCAGAGAAATTACTCATTTTAAGTCTACATGCAGAGTGCCAACAGCTACAGCAGTGACTCTTCCCTTTCTCAAACGGGCCAGGTGACTGTGCCTGCTTACCCCACATGTATTGCAAAGCCTCATGGGACACCAAGCCTTCACAATAAGGCTTCTAACCGTCCCCATAATGCAGCACTGTCTGCTTTAGACGATATTTTCCCAAAAACCAGCTGGAAGACCAAGGTTATTAATTAGCAACTATGGTTCTATTATCCCCAAAATAAAAAAGAAGAAACTACCCTTACATCAACAGCCGCTCTCATTCCTCTTGCCAAACGACACAGGACACACAGGTTGGACGGCACATTATGCACAGTAGGCATTTTAGAAATACAGTAAACAGAGAGAAACCAAGGACAGAAGGCTTTTTGAAGGAACAAAAGCTGGTTGGTTTTTTCTGGCCAAGATTTGGTCAGGAATGCTCAAACCCCCCAGCAGGAGCCAGTGGAGGAGGGTTTCAAAGTCCAGGATGCCTGTTTGAAATGAATAAATAAATAAAAAATCCTCACTACTCCTAAAAAGAAAAACTCCCAACTGTCTGCGGAATATTCGGATCATTGGCTCACAAGCAAAAATCTGAAAATGCGCGTTTTTAAGTCTCTTACAAAATCTTTCAATTAGTAGGAGTTATAGTCAAATCACTGGCTCACAGAGAAGAGAGACATATTCAATTATGCTTTGTGCTGTTCTCGAAAAAATCTGTCAGAAACTAAGGAGGACTTGTGGGATATCTACTCATCTACTCAAAGGAGAAAGTGACAAATTGCGTGATGAAAGCAGCAGCTCTCTTATTGTTTCCCCAAAAAGCCTGCCAAGCTATTCTGTGTTCAAATTACTGTCTTGGAGGCAGAGTGACATGTTGCATGGTTTGCTGGTGCAAGCAACATTTTTTTTTTCAACTTAAAAAGCTGCCGTTCACACTGATGCTGTCATCGTCATCTTGTCACATGTGCTGGTGTGCCAGCGCACCAGATGGCAGTTGTCACAAATCCCTCACCCCCACACATGCACTCCCTCCCTCCCTCCCCCACACGTGACACAATTACTTGCTAGGTGGTGGACGGCATGCCTGCAAATGTTACCGCCCCCGGTGAATTGTTAACATCGAGTGTGCATCATAATGTATCAAATCCATATTCATGAGGGATTGTCCTGTGTAATTGTATGGACCAAAGAGGATTGTGGGGATGTGGGCTTACTGATTGGACCATTGCATCATCTGGGTGTTTCAGAACATTTATCAGCTAATGCATCTCTATTTTATTATGTCCCACACATTTGATGAATTTCTCAATACTTGGCTCTGAGCGTAGTTAGCAGACTTTATGTGGGGCCAGCTGAAAAGTAAGCCAGCCCTGTCAATTCTAAGGGATTTCCATGAGCCGGTTTTCTGTGAAAATGTCTGTTTTGGCTGAGACTGAGTACGAGAGGGAGTTTTAGTATTGCATTCAGATAAGCCAGCGTGCTACATCAGCAGTCCGTGCTACTGTCCAAACTCTATTCCAAGGATTTTTCCAAGCATGACAACAAATAAAACGGAACTATGACAAGCACCACTCCCTTCTGCAATAATGTCATTGGGCTGAGGGGTTCTATGCAGCCTCTTACATTTTAATATCCTCATATGTAGTTCATTATAATCACCCATTCATTTGTTGTAAATATTGTTTCATATTGTGAGTGAAATGCCTGATAAAGGTCTATGACTGAAACATTGCGTTTTCAGTAAATTTTTGAAAAAAGCTGACAGTAAGAGGTTAACTATCTTCTTTTGCTTTCTACCAGGTATGTGCATTAGACAATATCCACATCACTTTATAATAGAGTATTTAACATGCACTCTGTGGTAATGACATACTGACGTGGTCTATTCTGACATGCTTTTAGTTTGCCAACAATTTTATTGACGTCTTTATCTGTGAAAATAGGGCTGTAATGTTTTCAACATTAAAACAAAACATAACACAAGTTAATGTTAAAGCATTTACTATTAAAGATACAGTGTGTAGCATTGCGCTGGATCTACTTATTCCTGCCTTTTAAGATTTTAATAAAGTATATCCTTTGCCTTTGAACAACCTCAGTATTGTTGCTGTCATATATCCAGAACTTTGTGTAATAGATGATGTTTACTGCCATTGACAATATATTGTAATAAAGTTACTACATCTTGAACAGTTCACATAGCTTTTTACTTTTCTCACGAGATGTATTGGTCCAACACTTGCAAGCAGAAACAAGTCTGCAGTTCTAATTTGTCCCTTCTAATGAGCTTGGATTTGTGATCGCTGTGCCCCACTGCCAATACCTTGTTTGGCATGTACAGTCACACATTACACATTGCAACATTACAGTTTTTATTGTAATGCTTCCACAAATAGTTCTGCAGCTATTAGATCTCTTTAAAATGCCTCATGTTGCTTTGACAAACCATTGATAAAAGTGGTGATTGTCATAATGACACTGTTCACTGGCATAGAAATAAACACAACTTCCAAGTTGGAGGATGGAGGTAGGCTGTCATATGGACACTTTGCTCTGGCTATTGATTTCTCCAACAGTATACAATATATAACATACTATGGCTATGCCCTAACTGTCTGTCTACAAAGGCTTCATTTTACCTGGAGGCTGACTACATTAAAGAGGCCGGGATCCATCATGTAGACTGTGTGCACCTTTGGTGGTAAAACGCTTTGGTCTCATTTGAGTAAATTGCCTGTAAAAGATAAAACTAGTCCCAGTTGGAGAATACTGTGCCGTTTCCTTTGGGAAACAATTGTACATGTTTGTGTCAGTGTGTGTGTTCTGATTGTGGACCATCTGCTCAAATTGTACATGAAAAAACAGCCCATCCCAAACTGACAGTGACTCTCATTCTTGTGTCCTTGCTGTCAATGTTCATGCAGGTTAACATGAACTCATCTTTAGTATAACTACATCTCATAAACACTGATACTGATTGCAGAGATAGCACTTTCTTTTACGGGCACCTTGCCCGGATAACATTTTCTAATAACTTCCAAGAAGGTAAATGATATATAACTCATATGAACAGTTGAACATAGAAATACAAAGTTTAACTTTAAACTGAGCTTTCACACTTCTACTTCTATATTATGACTATAGAACACCCTGGTTCATTCTTACAAATACAAATAAATTACACTCCCCAACTGCACTGCATCGTTATATACAGTATAAAAATGAGTACGCTTGTCCAAGAAACATCCTAAAATGTACCAGAGTTATTTTAATTAATTTATAGGAAATTTTTAAGAAAGAAGAGACCTGTAAAACAAAGGGGTACCCCAAGGTCTCATAATCTGTGTGAAGAGTCCTTTAATATTACCGATGGCACTTTTTAATTGCACTGTGCACAACACCTTGAGAACTAATGGAATTGAAGTGAGGCTTTGTAGAGTTTCTTGGCACACTATGTTTGTCCTTGATCCAATGTCTCCAACTGTTACAGATGATTACTTAAAGTGACACTGATATGGTATTAAATGACGTCTCAATTCACTTAATTTGATGTGTTGGCTGTTCAAACAAGGTAGTTAAACAAGACATTTGTGTGAATAGTGTAAACCAATTGGACATCAACAAGGGATAGAGCATTCATTTTGTTCAGGGGCAGAGGGACTTTTCTCCTTTGAGTTACACGTACTGATGTTCAGTATGTCATAGAGAGCTAACAAAGTAGGCAGTAAATAGTTTTTGTTTGTGTCTTTTGCATTCTAATTTTCTTAAGATTTTAAGAACATAAAACTCATGTATTATTTGGAGGATTTCTTGCTTTACCTCATCAACAAATAGAATAAGTATACAACGAGTAATGCAATATTTTAGGTTTGTAGGTGCTGTTTGTGCAGACTTAAAGAAGTGACACAATCTGTAAATTATTGAGTGGATTCACTAAGATCCCTGCGTGTTATAGTCTGGGTTTTGATTCCAAGCCGACCACGAAACGTAAATACATTTCTAAGAACCACAGTGCAGGTGTGCAACAACATTTCTGTATCAAGGGTGTTCGCATATATGACAAATCTGTCAGCTTGGACCCACCTGCTTTGGACCATGATACTGTCTTGGTAGAGGCGGTCAAACATGCAGATCTTCAAATCAATGCTGGGCTGGACCACACATACAGGGACGCTGACGGCAACACCCCTCACCTGGATGGGTATCTGTTTGTGTGTAATCACAAATGGTTTGCATGAGATAACGCTAAGATAAATTGTATGGCTCTGTAAACTTTTACAACTACTACCCTTATCTTGTTTTCTACTATTAACAAGATGCTGTGTCTTACTGGTTTGCTGGTTAAGTCAGAGAATTTGATGTGGAAGTCCAGTCTGGCCTCTCCTGGAATGGTTGGAGTGAAAACAACTTCCAGTTTGAGGCTTTCAAAGGGTCCAATCTCCCCTTCTCTAACCTGAGGGAGGGGACATCAAACAGGACCAGTGAACATTTGATTTTGTTAATTGATTTTGTGTATTCTAAAATAATTCTACAAAACAAATGTAAAATGGCCAGTTAACTTAGATGAATATCAGACTATGACCTATATATATTTTTGTGAACTGCATGAGCTTTCTCTGTTTTAATTCTGAAACTGATTAAGTTCACACAGGACACACTGTAGCTTAACTGTTTTACTTTACGACACAAAACCATTTATATCCATTTAGGGGAAGCGGAAGTCTCTCAGACGTGCAACTTCAAACGGCATGCAATCAAACTACACTGAAAAGCTGTGTGGATTGTCTGCTCAGCTGCAAAGCATCAAGGTGGAGGGAGCCATTAAAGAGAGAAGTAAGCCATTCGTGCAGTCACTGCCTCAACATTGTGGGACTATGATAGCTTGATGGATAATCTGCCATTTAAAACACAAGCCTTCAACCATACAATGTGAAAGTATCAGTCAAAATGACAATAACAGAGCAGCGGGCACCCAGGGACATGCAACACACAAACACAGCCAGAACAAGTGCAGAGGGAGAGGCGTAGCACCATTAGCCCCCCACCAGAGAGACGTAATGAACCCTGAACAACTCCAGAACTTCACATAGGCCACAAGGCACACACAGCATCAATGCTGAAAACCAGACAGAGAGGCAGAAAAAAACGTCTACAGACGAATGTAATAGTCTGACTCTTCAAAAACAGACAAAGTGTCTCTCTGCTAGTCCAGTTACACAGGTTGATGATGTTATTGTTGCGTTAGATTTATCAAAATACATTCATTGTGCCGATATCTTTAACTATGATCACTGTCACACCAGCTGCTAGCAGCTTCCCCTGTATTGGGCTAAATTGGTTTGTCCCATATGGGTCCTTTCTTGTCCCGCAATTGCAGATCATGTGTTGATCGCGTCACAGGTGAGAGATTATTCAATCATATATATGCATATATGTATTCCTGCAAAATGATAATGGAAATTTGGCATGTGCAAATATGGGAAAACCTGACAAAAGTGTGCAGCTACAACAAATAATAGGAAACAAAAAAGAGGTGGGTTAAACCGAAGAAGGCCTTCAGTACTTTATGCAGTTGAGAATTCTCAATCGGCCATGGAGGTGAGAATGATCTGACTCAGTATGCTATACAGGAATGTACCAGAAGGCCACACTAGCTGAGAATGCAAGCAGTATCGGTGCATCCTTTGTGACGATCAAATGGTCAGACTCGAGTGCCGTTAGCTGAATGCTAAACATCAGCATGCTAACATGCTCACAATGACAATGCTAACATGCTTCTGTTAGGCAGGGATAGAGTTTCCCATGATCACTTTCTTACTTTTGCAGAGCTTTAGTCATTAACTAAATTATTGGACAACAAAAATGTTGGTAGATGAAAGGTCGGGGCATCACCAAATAAATTGTGTTACTGAATAACTGATTCATGCAATAGGACCCAATACTTACACTTCCTAGACTTATGTCTCCGTAGTCTGAGTGGCTCTGGTCCATTTGAACATGCACATCGGTTGACGCAGCAATCTCAGGAATAACTTCTGGACCTGTAGCTGAAGCCTCTGACTCTGCCACACACACACAAATACACAAGGCAAAACCTGATCTTAGGTCACCTGTCTTGAGGAGCTACCAACACACCAAACACAACACAAAAGAAACACTGTGAACTCAGTAGATGAAAGAATAGTTCCAATAGCCCAAATGTGGCCTCATGGTGGCACTAAGGGAAATCTCATCATCAGAATCCTGACAGTTTGTACTATTTATGCTTCGGAGCATAAATGGGCACATCAAATGTGATGACAATCTGCAATCTAGCTGTTGGTTCAAGAGATATCGGTAACATAAAAAGCAAATACTGTAAAAAAATATATAAACTTCTGTCAGCAGCCTAAACATTTGGCTGAGATCAGACAGCCTTTCCCAACAATAGCAGATAGAACAAATAGACAGTCTTTTCTAAACCAGCAGAGCAGAGGCAAAAGACTGAACAGCTTATCGAAGCATCAGTGGAGAAAAGTGCTGAGTGCAGCGATGAACACTTCTGATCAGAGAGAACATTAAAGAGAAGATGCCTCCCTGTCATCAGCTGTGAGAGCAAGGTGAACCCTCGCTTTTTGTGTGCGCGTTTTCTTTTGTTCTTACCAGGACCAAATGTCCTAACAGGAATGGAAAGATGAGAGACATCGTCAACAATGAGGAGATTTTGTCAGTCCTCATTCCTTTATCTCAGAGGCTGTTTTAGGAAACACTGTCCTCTACAAATGATGTTCATATACAACTGCATTGGCTAATATGTGCAGTAGGTAATGACATGCTGCTCAGATTATATTTTCATCAGCATGACAGCAAAAAGAATATACTGACTTTTCAGCGTATATTCTTGTAACTAAAGCATGATTATGGGTCTGTTTACTCAACTCAAAACACTTTGCTAAGACTCTGGAAAGATTGTGGGTGTTGGTTGATATTGAAAAGGTCAATACTTCCTACTGCACACTTTTAGTCAGCATTGATTTTTTCAATACTCAAATATTATAAAACAAGAATAGGACAGCCGTGCTAGCTGCTCTGTGAGGCTGTAGTTGAGCTAAATGCTTACATCATTATGCTTACATAGTCACACAGCAGCATAGATACAAATATTAATATCACATCTTTTTTTGATTAAATTCAGCAGAATGACAAAAGTCTTCCTCCCTCTATCAAAACACTGCCAGAGAACATAATGCAGAATAAAAATGCCATGCAGTTTTATTTAAAGATAATTTGCAGGGGGACAAGGTTATTTTGGGATGAGGACTTGGTTTCAGCGTAGAGTTGGTTAAAGGGATCCAGCAACTCTATGTCCATGATTTTCATGTGTTGTGAGCAGGTTTTCAATGTCCAGTGGGAAAAGGGATAGAAATGGTACCAGATTAGGCAGTGCTGTTGGGTTGAGATTGGTTGGGTTTAAAATGAACGCACGGGTTCAAGTTTCAGTTTTAAGTCTATTTAGAACTCTAGTTCAACGTAAGAATTGGCATTATGAGTACATATGTATAACAGCTTTACCTGGGGGCTCTTGCTGCAACGCCTCCGAGAGCTCCTGACTCTCTGGCTGTGGTTGGAGTTCTCCGGTGCCCATGGAAACAGAGCTGCTCTGGTCGTCAGATGTTGTGTTTTGACTGCTTGTCTCCTGTCCGCCAACAACAACACACACGTTGGATTTTATACATGATATTCTATTCAAATGTCTTTTGACCTGGTAATGTCACATTCATCATGGGCGCTGAAAATGTTCTAATTATAAAATTTATTTGTAGCTGTACATTTGTTCCATCAGGCCATAGTCTGACCTGGCAGGTGTTGGCAGAGACCTGGGATGCCATCTGGGCATGGCTAGTTTCTGGAGTGAGACATGTGGTGGTGTCCAGGCTGAAGAGGGTGGCTAGTGCACCCTTGTTGGTCAAGGTGATGGTCCATGAAATAGTCTGGCCGACCACGTGTGAACCGAAGTCAATGAACTGGCTGTCAACCTCCAGCTAGAGAGAGAGAGAGGATACCTTCACATACAGCAAATAGCAGCAGCAAAGAAGAGCTACTCAGTTGTTTATCTGTGATGCGGTTATTACATATTAATTCAATAATTATTGCTCCTATTCCTCATACATTATTATGACTACAGCCATCTCAATCAACAGCTATACTAGCTAACAAAATCCATGTTGTATATACTCATACGCTCCCAAAACTATAGCAAGAAAACATGTACAGCAAGTCAAATCGCAAGACATGAGAATTGCATTGGTAATCATTTGGGACACTAATTATCTGTAGGTTGGCTGAAGCACACTACTTACATCACATCTCTTTATGGTGCATCTGACGGGCACAGAGAAGGGGCCCGCTGCTGACGCAAACCGGACCTCACCTTCCAAGTCCTCGTTGATCTGAAAGGGATGGAATAAAGAGACAATGTGTTGCTTTATAACGGTTTTGAATACCAGACACTAAATTCAGGAATAAACTTTGACATTAGATCTGATTCTAAAATGAAATCACGCAGAGAATGAGTTTTGGCTTGGCTGATGAGAATTAGTAGAAAGCTGTATTCACAAATCTATTGTTCCTGCATTTCTGTTAATTAATGAAGTTTTTCACAAAGACACATATATGTAACGTTGTTGGATTTGACTATCATCTTATATCTTATTTGTTTCTTGTTGCCTTGCATTGCTCATGATGACAATGAGCAGATCAGTCAAAGACTAGGTAACATACAAAGGCACAGAATTAAGCAGATTTTCCATCTGATGTGGATGTGAAAACCCTCAAATAAAAGCTGAAAGCCAGAGCCTTGAACTTACAGGCATTATTTCATCCAATGTGCCAGAGAACAGAGCAGACACAACAAAAAATGTCCCACTGACTGTACTTTAATAAATATCATAACAATAATAAATGAAAAGGTGCATTGCGAAGCTATATAAACTATGCTATATGAAGAATAAAGAAGAAATAAAGCAGAGTGGTGTAGAATTCTACACAGTATTATGACCATTTATGTACATGCAGTAACAGATATGTGTTTATGTACTGACAAAAGTCTGTACCATGCTTTACTCCAATGGGACAAAATGATGTATGCACTGTATATGTCTGAAATAAGGGGTGATGTTACTAACCATAGGCTGAAAAACAGCCTGCATGTCACAGGACATCCCAGTGGATAAAGAACCAGGAGGCTCAAAGCTGAAACACAGATCACAATGACTTATGAATAAGAAAATCAGCATTTTCTTTGTACAGCTCAAAATGTAATACATTTCTGCATTGGAAAAACAGAATTTAACTGAATAATACAGTTAGGATAAATGCTTAGAGTAAAATATTTGATATACTGACATATCTCTGCTGAGTAACACAATGTAAAAGCAGTGTTTATTTTTGTCTTTGCACGGCCTCACATTAATGACATTAAACAAGGCTCAGTGAAAACACTTTGGTTGTAAAGCACCACAGAATGTACATCCCTTTGTAGCAGGGGATACGCTGCATTCAACAAAAGACCATCAACTTCAGATGAAATGCTGAAGTGTGATGACTCTCCTGAGACCGGAGGCGAGGTCAAGAGTCAACCTAATGTTCAGTTTGCATGGCGCAGGAAACAAAGAAAAGAAAAAGCCATATTTCCAAATGGTATTTTTTCCTTGTCATCTCGGACTGTAAACCAGAGCAGAAACCAAAAGTTTATGTCCAGACAAGAAGAGAAACATGAGGACTGTGAGCTATTTCAAAGCAACATGTGTGTCTCACAGCACATGTTTACACCAACCCTATGCTGCCTCGAGGAGCTTCACAACTTGCTGCCCTTCGAAAAAAAGACACACGAGGAGAGCCGATCGATATGAATATAGCAGGCAGCCAGCCAGAGAAGCAGGAAGGATTCTCAAACATTCAATAGATAAACAAAAAGTTGGAAACATGCAACTATGAGCATCATTAGGAAACAGCTACAGTCACAGAACATCACGGACACCTAATAAATCGTTTTTGAGGTCTTGGTAATGGTATTATGTTGTAACAAAGGTGGAACATTTTTAGTCGGATTGTAGTGTTGTAGATTAGGAGATATCTTTTGTGCCAAGTTTATATTTTGGCCTTCAGATGGTAGAAGATGAAATAGGAAAATTGTCCAAAATGGGAAGGGGTCTTACTATTTACCTCCGCCAATCATTGTCCGTTTTGATTTCGGTTTGTTTGTCACCTGGATTACGGAAAAACTGCAAGCCTGATTTTCACCAAAATTGTTAGGAGGGTGTAGCATGGATCCAAGCAAGAACCCATTGCATTTTGGAGCAATTTTACCTTGGCAGAGGTCTGCGCTCTCCGAGTAACCTTCTTGTTTTTTCTTTCTTATGTTAACTTTTCAAACTCTGTGAAAGAGAATGATTCCTTTTTGTTATATTTGTTGAAATTCTCTTTACTTTCCCCCAGCAATTAATGAATCAAATGCTCTGACAAAAAAAGTGCGACAATAAGTGTGGTATCTGTGGCTGTTGCAGGACTGTAATAATTCCTACGTGCGCACCAACTACCCAAGCTTGAATACACAATCAAGGATATACAGACTAAAAATCAATAGCAGTTGACCTCTTAAAATTCCATTTGATGAACCCTGAAGGTGCTTTGTGTGCCATTGTTAGATTGCTATGATAAATAATAATATTTGTACACTTTAGAATGGTGACATAATTAGCAATCTGTGCATACTATCACAAACACCAGTGTGCAGTGGACCATTATGTTTGAGCCAACTGTTTGAAGTTGCTGGTCCAGCTGTCAGGGTGGCTGGCTGAAGCTGGTGTCCAGCTCACCACTGTGACCTGGAAGTGTATGAAAGCATTCCAACTGGTTGGGTAGGTCTGGTGCTAATTATGGACGTCACACTGCGCTCACATCAGAATTCCTTTATTCATTTGGTTAATTTCCTTCCTTTTTGGTACAATTCTTCGTTCCTAGCTTCAGACAGGTGGTATGAAAACACATGTGAAGAGAAAGAAAAAATAGAACAGGTCACTTGGGATTAAATGCTGAGTGAGGCAGAGTTAGAAAACGCCTGCTAGAGCCCTATTTTAAGTGCTTCGAACGAGGCCATACTGTACAGCATATCTGTTGCAGCAGACTGAAGTGATGAAGCTCAGACCGCGGCTGTAAAGTATTACTGACTAGGCTCTATTTTACGTTTAGGCCCATTGGCTTCTCCTACAGTGGATTAATAAGCCCTCTCAGTTTATTATTCAGTTCAACAGAGCTAAAACAGGTTCACACTCTGAAAGCGCTTTACAGTGAAGCATCAAAACTCTGACGACGTGTGAGAATATTCCTTGAATAATCGTACTTATTTCACAGAAGTCAGATCTTGCTCTTTTTACATTAAGTGGTTACAGCATAATGCATATTTCTGCACTGTAGTTTTAGGAATTATATGAAATCAATGAAGTATTGACAATGACAAGTGTTTTTAAGGGCTGCTTTTTAGGTCAATTCATCCAAACTGAGATTTCTTTTTTCTTTCTGGTGGATCTTTAAGCTGGTGAAAATTGCAGTATTTGGCCTGAGGAGCAAGTTGCTTTGAATAAAATAAAAACATGGACCGATTAAAGAATATTGAACTTCACTGCAGTTTTAAATGGTGCTTCTATTGAATTATTTCTTTGTGGATTCTTAGTCAGACGACCAGAGAAGATAAATAAATCATCATGCACAGTTAAGTGCAGCATGGTTCTTGGATGTCAGTCATTGGAATTCCCTTTGACATATTACATAACTTTTTTTAGCTAACATGTTTCAACGGGGCACAACTATAACATACTGTGGCTGTCAAGTTTGTATCTATTTGACAGTCACAAAGTCCATTGGACAAATCAAAAGACTGCAGACTACTTTGAAGATGATTTTAAAAGGCTGGAACTTTACTCGATGCAAAATGAAGTGGGGTTTGCTCTGATCTCAGTTGGAGTTTGCATGCAAGGAACCCAGACGTCCAAATCTGAGATCAACCAGTTTTGAATACAGCTAGCAAAGAAAACTCTACTGCCACTTAAATCTAGAGATTTTATTTATTTTGTGAGATCAAAACAGTTATTTCACAATAAATATCCCTTATGTGCCGTTACCCGTTAAAAGAAAAAGTAAAAAAACAACAACTAGCCTACAATGCCGGCAATGTTGAGAAGACATGCTGTACATGTTAAATTAATTTGTTAATCAAGGGGGTCATATGGAATTCAAAACTATTATTCAGCAGCCCAAAGTGCAAGAAAGGTCATTGAGTGAACAATTTAGAGATGTCTGGGTTATTCTCCCATAAAGGACCGGTCTCTATTCTGGGAGGATTTGTGTAAATGTTTTGTACTACTTGTAATGGTTAAAGATTCATTATGTATGGTAATAAGGTGGCAGTCAGGACTTAACGTTACGACACAAAGGAGGAAGGCTCGAGAAGACTAGAGAACTGGAAATGTGATATGCCAATCAAGACACCACGGAAAAAGAACCTGTGCCAGAGTCTTAAACCGGCAAATAATGCAATCTTCGCCAGACATCGAAGCAGAGTGCTGTTCGGTACTTTTAATCGATGTAGAACAGCCACGATAGCATAGTCAGTGACTTCCGTAAGAGTCTTTATTGTTTGTATTATTGCTCTAGGTTCCGGCACACAGCTGACAATGCTTTACAAAACTTGACAACGCACTTAGTCCCGCCCCTGAGGCTGATAGGTCAATCATTATAATTAAAATTCTGATTCAAAGGTCTAGACCCAGGAAACTTATGGAGATCTGCTCTAGCAGATAAAAACATCCACATTGATTTCAGTTACACTGGAAGGTTCCTTTTGAATTTGTAGACTGTGCTCAAATTGTTTTGTATTTAATGAATATCAACATACTGGATGAAAAATGTAACAATTTATTTAATTCTGTTGCTGTGTGATTTGGATCCAAATAAACAAATTGTAGGTGTGAGTGTAGCCTCATATTTTGTTGAGTACCACCATTTCAACTTGTATTACACAACACAGCTCAGGAGCAAACAGACCACAGAATGGCGTCCTCCTCTCAGCATTTGCAATATATGCGAGGAAGGGACACTTGCTCTATCTTGTAAAGTACTTGGTAACCTTTGTTTTGAAAAGTGCTTTATAATTAAAGTTTTTTTATTACTACTATCATTACTGCATAAACACTGTATTCTATACCATAGTTTTTCACCACGTCTGGCCTGGACTGTTGTGTATTTAGTCCTTGTAGTGAAAACATACAGCAGAGCCAATTCTGGCACAAATGCACAATGCGTGTACGCTGGGTGAGGGGGTGTAGGGGGATGGGAAGACATTTTTAGAAATGAAGGGGGCGTACAGGGAACCATGGGATGGTGTGAAAAAAGCCCAGTGTGTTCCTAGTCCACATTTCTCTCTCTCCTGATGTGCTAATGGCTTTAGCTGGGTGAGCCACGAAGGGTTTGCGGTTGTCATGACTGACCTCAATGTTTTAGGTAAACACAACAGACAAAGAATAGTAGAAGGAGGGTGCATGGCAGGTACAATAGCAGAAATAGTGTTTATAATAATATTTTGTGTATAATGTTCTATAATTTGTCTTCCTGACTACAATAGATACCAAACTATATGATTCCTAAACTATTATGTTTATTATCCCGTTGCAGCTATGGTGGTGGTAACAGTAACTATAGTTACATATGTACAGTTTACAGTGTTTTTCTGTAAATATGGTACAAAATCTATTGAAATCTTATTTTTACTTATCTTTTTTTTTATAGAAAAAAAAACAAGAGGTTGTTTTCATCCAGTAACCCAACAGTAACACAAGAATAACACACTGGGTGCTAGATTTAAGTAGACCCAGTTTTGAAGCGGTCTTTCATTGACTCAAAAATCTGTCAATTTTTAACACAGTGATTTTTGCAGAGAGGGTTGTTCAAGACAAGACATGCCTTGATTTGTTGTTCTTTAGCTGAATGAGTCATCCATTGGTCACGACCACTTCTAATATTGTGTGAGTAATCAGTGAGAAATACTTAAACACAACATAATTGAATATAAGACCTATAGTGAATGATGGACCCAATGTGTTGGCAGAAGTCAGGTGAACCTTTTCAGAGTGGAACTATTTAACATATACTGAAGAGTGGTCACTGCAGTCATAAGCAATGACAGGATAATGGCACATTGGATTTCCCTTCATTTCCCAAGACCCTCTTGTGTCAGTCGCTTTAATGACATCATAAGTTGACCTGTGAGCCAGTGGAGCGGGACGAACAGCAGGAAACAACCAACATGTCTCCTGCTGAGGTACTGCCAGTCTGTCCACTTCTCGTTTTAAAGTTTGACACAGAACTACTACGTACTATCATGGTGCTGGATCTTCCTAATTTGGATATTTCAATCACTCAGCGGCTCATAAAATGTGTTGGTAAGCATTATTCTAAAAGACTTTCAGGATTAGACGACCACTCAGTCGGATAATACAGAAACGTCAGACAACTAAAAAAGTTATTTACCATTCAAATGAACAATGTGCTGTATCGTAGCTGTATTACAACAATAATACTCAATAAAACTGTAGTCTTCTTTGCTGCTGCTGTGCAGCGCTCAAGTCGTGGGTGAGCAATAAATACTGCACCATCTTTGACTATACATGGTTTGTTGATGCATGCCTTAAAGGAAGAAAACTTGTTTCGGCTTAGTTATTTGTCGTTATTATTTAACACCAGCCTAACATCAATTTCTCTCCACCTTATTTTGGGAGATCGCCATCCAACAGCAGGAAACCATCTACGCTTTGTCATGACGGAAGAAATAGGGAGTTGAGTGTATATAATATACATTATACTACAGTATGTATCCATTCACCCCTGTTTTTTTTTAAGAAAGTGCATGTTTGCTGCATGTGAGTTAAGATCACAGGACTAGAAGGTGATACGTTCAGACAAGTGGCCCAGCACGAAGGCTGAAGAACGGCATCAGTAGTTTCCGGCTGACCCTGCTGCAGCCTGGGAGACTCTCCACTCAGTCAGGCAGAAAGAAGAGAGACAAAGAAACCACGTCAAGTCATGGGGGAGCTGGAGGGAGAGTGATACACAGCGAGTGACCCGGAGAACCATGCATCTCTGCTCGGCCTGTGGGCTGCTGGCAGGCTGAGGGAGAGGAGATAGCGGAGACGTAGACTGACTCACTGAGCTGAGTCTCATAAGAGGAGCTGCGATCGTGGTGATCCAAGCTGGCGTCCATATGTGGGAGGACAGGCTTTGCTTTCACGTCCACTCCATCGGCTTTTAAAATGACAAGAGGTGGTTGTATTGAATTCCTGCGTGGTGATACATCAGCAGATGTTTCCGTGTGATAACTGAAGCAACCAAACATATAGTGGCTTCACAGGAGATTTAACATTTGTTGTTGTACACAACTCTAGCTCAAGTGTTGGCGCAATACACTGAACAACAACTGTGCTTAATTGTGTTTATTTGGGTGTCTATTTTTATCTCTTTAAGATTAATATTTCAATATTTTCCTCAGATGGGATTCATTTTAAGGTTCTGGTGGGCTGCTTTATGCTATGGTATGTGTGTTTGTTTGCCCCCACAGTGACACACATAGACAATATGGAGTTGCTGGCTGTTGGTAGATTGACACTTTAAAAAGGTACAGTTCAACAATTTTGGTTTATTCTCTGTGGTTTTTACACATAGAATACATTTTTTTAATTTGATCTCTTTGTGTCCAGTAGAGAGCTGGGTCAAGTCACGTGTTGCCTTAACACAAAGTATGGAGGCAGGGGGAAACTGCATACCTCCATCCAAACTTTCATGGAATTTGGATGTAGAAGTAGATGACACTATTTTTATATGGCGGACTGATACCGTAATGACATTTTTTAGGTAGCAATAGAAACATTTTAAGTACCCTTTATTTTTTTATAGCCTGTTAAAGTGGAATTCCGCCAATTCTATGCATCAGAGTCTGTTTACAGGTCTTGGGGAGTACTACCGTCGCCAGAGTCCAGTGTTAAAAAGAGTTGACCAGACCTCTGGACCGTGGCCACTGCTGTCGTGTGTTTACAATATAAAATCTTACTTGATAGAGATGAAATCCTTCAGTTGGGCGGAGACCCCAATGAGCTTGCAGTGGTTGGTGATGTAGCTGATGTTAGTGAGGACGACTTTCTTCTTATACATTATCCCAACTTCAAAGTCCTAAAAAGAATATTCACTGTAATGTCAGTATGTCACTATGAAATTTCATCAACAAAAGATAAAAAAAAAAATCAGCTGGTAATTAGACATACATAGTTTTAATAAAAATGATAATTTTATATAATTATCATAATGCACAAGTTCATTATTATTCTTTGTAGACATGAATTCCTGTGACAAAGTATTTTCAGGATGTGCATTCTGCAGAATCAGTGGTGAGGTACCTTGAAGAGGATGACCTCTGGTTTACTGATGAATGGAGGACCTTTCAACTCTTTCCCATGAAGCTTTTTAGCAGGAATGTTCAGCTTTCCACCGGCCATATCCGGTTCTTCCTGCTTCACTTCTGTCTGCACCACTGTTGTTTTCTCATTCAGGGGCTTCTGTAACCACAAAGGGAAGCAACAGCTGGTTGAGTCTTTACAAATAATCAAATACTAAAAAACTGAATATGAAACTAAATCTTCCATTCCATTGTCATAAACGTTTTCAATTTTTTGTTGTTACTTGTTCCTCAGATGATTCCTTCTCCTCTGAATGTTGGTCTATGCGTGTATATAAATGTATGTAATATTTCAGACTGAGTGGAGATGTAAATGTGCACCACATGTCATTAAGTGCGTAAAATATATGATTTAATGTAGGATTATTAAATCCTATTATGAGATTATAACAATGTACTTCCTATGGGTTTAGTCTGGTGCAATATAAAATGAGAGACTGATTCATCATCTGTGTATGAACATGTAGCTTTATCTTTAGCCAAGTCAATTTGACACTTTGTCAACTGTCCATTGTTCAAAACCAATATTTGATATCCCATGTGTAATCAATATATATAACTACTGATATTAGCTTAAAACAGATATATGTCGCTATAGGCATAAATGTTGTTGATAGGTAACAAGAAACTGCATTACAGAAATGCTAAAGATAATGTTTAAGATCATTCAGAATATCTTTTGCCAGTCTATTGTTTGTTCAGCGGAGACCGCAGACACATTCATTTTTCAACAGAATTTTGTCCCACTCATTACGTGGTCACAAAAAGAAGAATTAAAAAAAAGTAAAAAAGAGAAATAAGTTTGTTTTTCTACAGCAACATTTGTTCATTTGACATTAGCAACATTTAAGTTCTCAAGTGTTGCCCAAGCAAAAGTAGCTGTACAATAATTCTGCCTAAATATTATACATAAAAAAATTGGCAAAGTTATTATTTAATTTAGAAAATGGTATCTTATCGGCATCCGATATACCAGCTATCGACAATTTTGACACAACGTGGTAGCAACACATTTTAGACCGTACCAAAAAGGTACTGATGGTCGGCAGTCAGGCCTGGTCAGAACAGGCTGATACAGAATATATGTGTATAATTGTGAAAATCATGAGTTTTCCAACATTTAAGCTATTTAAGGAGAAACAAAAAAGGTAAACTGTGTGTTTAGTGTTCAACATGTGAAAGCGTTTTTTATGAGCCCCATTTTACTTTTTAAGGTCATTTTATCCCTGCTCTATTCTTACTGTTTTTGTAAAGCAGTTGAAGTGAACGGACATTATCATCATCATTGTCCCCCTCATGAATCATCTTATTAGCTTTGTTACGTTGCAGTGCTCATCCATCGCACAAGCCATTACTGTGTTGAGAAGAAGCCTTTGATGGGGCAATGAGTCTGATCTGTGAGCAGGAGACATCGCTTCCACTCCACTTGCCACTTGCTCAGAGCTCTGAGCTGTGGCACCGCGCCCACTCTGAGGCCTCAGAGGCTGCAGCGCGATGACAAGGGATGCCTGACGTCCCACATTTCAAGTGTGTGGAGGGGCTTGATGAGACGGACAGCCAATCCGCCTCCATGGTAGCCAGCTACAGACACTGATGGAGCAGCCCTTGAGCAAGGCTCTTCATCTTCAGATGAAAAAAAAAAAGTCTGATTTGGTGCTGTAACTGTGGTAAAACTCTTTGTTGATGGAGATTAATTGATAATATATTTATTGTAACTATTGAAACTATTGTAACTTTTCAATTCTACACTTAATAATCTCTTAATTACACCACATTTTTAGGAAATCTGGCTATAGGCAAACTAAGCCTATATGTGTTGAAGGGAAATGACAAAAACAATACCAGCCTCAGATTTCTAAATTGGCAGTGTTTTCAGCCTGTGTTAGAAAGTCAGTTCCAGTTGCCTACAGGCACTCAGTGTACTGTATCGTAATGTGTTAGCATTACTCTGGACACAGATATCAGTGTTATAGTTTAGTTGTAACAAGTAAAACAAATTGAACAGTAACTCTATGTTTCTCTTTAACCAGATTCTAATAAGGCATTTTGATCTGATTCTGATATGACAATATGTTTTTGGTGATGATATTAATGGATGAATATAAGGAATAATTAATTTAGCCAAGGATCATCTTGCGGGGGAGGAATTGTAAAAGTAGCAGCAGCCAGATTAAGCTGGATAGATAAAAAGGCTGCAGGCAATAGGTGAAGTCAAACCTCCAACAAGTCACCGCACAATTTCCCCGTGGGATGGAAAACCGCTTCCACTGTGCATCACAGGTTCTTAAAACAAATACACGTGGTGCAGTTAATCCTACTCTGAAGGACCAGCTGCTGGAAACACGCACAGATAGCACTGATGATGATGTACCTCAAATAATGTTGCACCATCTTTGAGAATTGTCAGATAACATGGTCTTGAGCAGTCTCTCAATGATGTAAGTAATAATAAAAATAAACTAGTGAAGAATACAATATCCGAGTTTCCAAGGTGACGCCTTCAAATGCCTTGTTTTGTCTGATAGTCCAAACCCAAATATATTATTTTGCTAAGACATACGTCTGTTAAAAATAGCAAATTAACACATTTTTTAAATGTTGTTGATTGATTTATCAATGAATCAACTTATTGTTACAGCACTAATTGTTCACAACCTTAGTTTACAATCCTCTCACAAGCATAAATGTTTAGCTCTTATGGTGTGAGGTTCACAGGAAGGATGTGGAAGTCCCCCTTAAAAAAAACAGCCCCCCTTATCCATCTGCCCTATAAACTAGCAGGAGTCTGTTGGGCCTGAATTAATCAGTGAAATTATTTCTACAACATGCTTCAGTTTGTCGGTGGGGAATTCGGTTGTTGAATTATATAAAATAAGCACTTCCATGAAAAAAAATAAAAAGATGTGGCTGCTGTGAATGGGACGTGATTTATGAGTGTTTAAATATAGCAGCTTGCAAGGATTTGCTATTGGTTGGCTGTGGCTTGTTTTTGTGCACCTTGTAGTTCTGGTCCCACAGCCCAGAGAACTCAGGCTCAGCCAGGCTGTCAGCGAGGCTCTGATGGTCCACTTCCTGGTGTATGGTTTCCTCCAGGTCCTCAACATCAGAGGAGTCTGACGATGAGCTGCTGATGTCACTGAATTGTCTCAACTGCTGAGCAAACGCACATACACAGTGGGACGTTTAAATTCAATCGACCTCTTTTAAAATTCATTAATTTCTACAATAATGTGATCTTGGATGTTTCGAACCACTCACGATTGTGGCTCTCTCTTCAGTGGCTGGTGGGGGACTGGGATCCAGGTAGTGCAGGAGCTTCTCTCTTGCCCTTCCCAGGGATGGGAACTTGTCAGTGGTTGAGGGTTTAGGCAGCGGTGCCCGGTGCCTCTTTCTGCCCTTTACCAGCTGTTCCTCCTGAAGGATTTTTGCCACAATCTCCACTCTCTTTGACTTCTGCCTCTCCTCGAATTCCCTGCGAAAGGCAAATCAACAACACTGCATTAGACTGAAATGCGGTCATGTATTCCTCAGCACACAGCGATAGAAAACACCCACACACTGCTGCATGGAGTGGGAGTGGAGGACATGCACGTGGGAGAGGAAAGGAAAGGAGAGGAGAGGAGAGGAGAGGAGAGGAGAGGAAAGGAAAGGAGAGGAGAGGAGAGGAGAGGAGAGGAGAGGACGTACGCTTGTTTTCGTTTTATCTCCTCTAGTTGTTTCTGTTGGTACATATGTCTGATACTGTTGATTCCTTGGGCCTCCAGGGATTCTCTCAGTTGTCTGCGTTGCTGCTCTTTCTTCTGGGCATTTGCCTTGGCTCTGCTTTGTTGGACCCGTAAGCTCTCCTAACGAAATCAGATTAATCAAGCTATATTTAACCGCATCATGTCATTTTATAAAAACTATAAAATGTACCTGTTGAATGGTAAATTGGACAATACAGCACTAAGCATGATGACAGCAGTGGAAGATCATGATGATGAGCATGTAAGTACTGGCGACAACAGCATACACAGCCCAGAGCTGAATTTACTGCATTTTGGGATCCATGAGGGGGTGTAGTAATGACAATACAATGTGGTTTCTGCTTCACATCTCTCCTTGCTATGAGGAGAATTTGGCCAGAGTGGATGGAATAAATAAATCCAGGTCCTAAAACAAATGTATGATGATTTCCCTTGGATTCATCATACATTTAACTACTAATGTAGTTGACCAAATGATAGACAAGTTTGAATGCAAACTTGCAATAGCTGTACAATGAGTAATTAGCAATGTAAGAGTCACATGATCAGAGACAAGTCACACTACACTCTTATGCATATGACACGGCCACATCTCCCATTAAAATACTGGTATTCATACTGAAAATACTACAGAGCCCAGTGGGTGTCATGGGAAGAACAAATATATTTTGTTAACACAGGACTACTGGCAGTGCTTTGCTTGAAATGAATTATGACCCTTAAATGCAATAATATTTGTTAGACAAACATCAGGAAAAGACATTCAGTTTCATACATTCATTTAACTATAGAGTTATGTTAGTGCTTACGCTGACATTTTAGCACAAATGAAATTAAACAAAGTTGTGTCTCTGTTTACTATGTCTTTAAAGCTTTATGAGCACATAATGCATCACTAAATAGAGTTTGTACTCAGAGGTTGTTCACTTATGCGCTTTGGGAATTAGTCTTTCTAATAATGCACTACAGATATGGTAGCTATAGAACAATAAAACAATACATAGAGCTACAGCTTGTGTTTTTCATTACTACTAAAACAATAATGCTACAGTAGCAGTACTGGAAGGTGTTGCTCACTTGGGTGGCTGCTATGTTAGATTTCAGTGACTGGACAGCCTGTATCCTCTTTTCCAGTAACTCCCTGTTCTGCTGCTCCTTCTCAGCCTCTTGCCGATGCATCCTGTGTGAAACGACAATCCCAAAGCTCATGAATGCTCAAATACAGTACAGACAGAAAACAAAGCGGCTGTCGCTGCTTGGGATTGACACGCAACATTGAGGTTAATTGTCATGAGAGAGAAATTAGTATTATACCAAAATAACATTCCCTTAAGCTTTGAAGTGGCATATTGTAGAAAACACAGTTCAGGTCAGGTTCCAGATACACATAGGTATTTATCAAAATAAATACATACAAATATACTTCTATTTACATGAACAAGATACAAATCTTACAACAACAGCACATATTTTGACATAAACAGTGGAGATATAAATGTGCATTTGACATAGAAACAAAAACTATGACGAATGGCAATCAGATGAAGAAGTCAGACAGACGGAATTGGCTAATAGCTTCTTTCACCGTTTGAATCAGGAAATAAATGTTAATCAAAGGTAGAGTATTGTTATATAAATTGAAAATAATTATATTTAGCTTGATGGCATGTGGTCATGGTATAAGCAGAGAGTTAGTTACCATTCTTTGCTTGATTATTCTTTGACTCGTGCCACTCAGCTCAAAATACATTGTTCTTACTGAGAAAGTAAATCTAAAAAAATCTAGTTCATTTTTTAAAGTCAAGTCATTTCCTAAAACAGCCTGGCATTGTTGCTTATAGTAAACATCATTCAAACAGGAGTATATAGTGATTTTGTTGCAGACTATTTTCAGCTGCTAATTAAAATACATTTGTTGTATGAGCTTTCCTGTACGGTGCGATGCATGTAGGCTCCACTCATAATAAACTAGTGCTTATAGTCTTGGTAATGAAGGAACATGTGACCCATTGCTACAGTTTGGCTCATGGATGTGTTTTTAATAGTTTTTGAAGCAAAATGGCGCTCAATAAACTACAATACATCAGGTCTGGGCTACTAAGGGAACACCAGAATCAGTTTATCGTTGGTTTTGGTCTTTTGATGGGTATTTTTAACAATAAGAAAATATACAACATTGAAAGACCTTATCCTTTAAGGCTTTAAGGTGGACTATGGTGAATCCATTGGATTTAAAAACTGTTGCTTCATTTGGCAAATAGGACACTTTTCTTAGGGGTGACACATCGGGTCACACAAGCCCGCTGTCGCTGTAGACTATTCCATGATGAAAGTAAATTTCATGTGCAAGTCAGTTTTTGGGGGGCAGGGACATTTTTGCATGAACTTTTCTGTAAGAACTTGAGCGCTTTAAAGAATCCTGTCTGGCCCACTTGTAATATATTTTGCCAGTGTAAGTGAATGATCAATAGGATGGGACAACTCTTCAAAGAATCCTCTGAGTAACACCATATTCTTGTTCTAGTCAAAGCCCTCTTTATGGGCTTGGAAGCTGATTACCTTTTAATGGTCTCTTTCAAGTACTTGGCAGCTATCTTGCGGCTCGCCTGGCCTTCTTCAACTTTCTTCTGACATTCAGCCTCCTCTTTCTTCAGCATGGCTGCCTGTTTACTATCAGAACACAATCCCAAACACTTATATACAATTATCAGTCTTCACATGGCCTTTCAAGGTTGATATAACTGATTCCCCATACAGGCTTCTTATAAAAAGAATCAATAAGCAAATGCTGTAGAACAATGTCATAGGACAAACATTACCTCCATAGGGGAATGGTACCCTGGATATAGTTTAAGGCACTTTTCATTTACCATGTGCATATAAGTAGTATTTTGCTGAAATCAGATGTTACATCTTCGACTTACTTGTTTATGTACTGAGAGAATCATTTTATATTACCACAGAGCAGTAGCAGTAGTGTGTACGTAATAGACGATTGTTTTCCCTACTCCCTGAGATTCTGCATCTTGAGCTGCAGGTTCTGGCCGGCTTTCCTCTCCTGCAGCATCCTTGTCGCTGCCTTCTGGTCCTTAAGGACCCAGAAGACCTGCTCCTCCTGCCGGAGTGAGGCAAACCTGCCAAGCTCCACCTCCACCTCGTTCAGCACCAGTCTGAGAAGCAAAGATGGAGAATGAGGTGGATGTAGACAGAAAATGAAGTTGAAAACGCTGCCTGGTGGTCTATATTATCAACCAGTAGTCACTTAGTGTATCAGAGGTAAGAAGCTAGACATGTATTGGGTTTTGAAGCTCAATGTGGCTTTGAATTTGTCGTTTTTCTTTTTCACAGATCAATCATCTCAATCAATCGGTCTAGGAGGCAAACACTTAACGGGGGATAATTGGAAAAGCCTTCAAAGCAGCATTCGGACTATTAGAGGACATCATTTTCCTTTAGAAAAACAAGCAGTTCCTCAAAACAGAATTAGGCCACTTTTCTTGCATATCAAACTTGAAGATGATGGTTTACAGCATTCACAATCACTGTGAAGCAGCTGCACAAAATGTCAAATGAACAGGCTTTCTGACAAATCAAAACACAAGGGGCTGCATTGGTGTGGGTGTGTTGTTTCAGGTACCATTGAGATGCTTAAATACATCCAGGAAGTCTGTTTAGAGAAATAGATCTATTGGTTTAAAGGTGTATCAGATCCCTTAACACTGCCGAGCAGTTTGCTCTGTTGCCGGTTGATGTCACATTGAGAAGCGGGAAAAGTTGGGGCAGGTTAAGCTTTTTTGCTGGATGTCCATAAAGGTATTTCTTTTAACCCTCTGTTTAATGCAGTGGTTCCATTGAACTAAATGAGGGGGCTGCAGTGCTAATGCCTGTCAGAACAAGACCTAACTGTCAAACTATTTTCCTGTCGGACTCACTTTTGTTGCTTCAGCTCAGTGTTGACGTGGCCCTCCAGCTCCTCCTCATTCTGCAGCTTTTGACACAGTTGCTTATGATGGGATCGCAAACGAAACACTGCCACACTGCAGATTTAAATAAACAAAGAGCAGATACACCAGGGTTTGACCAAAGCAGAAATGTCTCATACATGAATATAAAGAACAGACCAACTCACCTGTTATCTGCTGCTCTCTGTCGCTCTATCTCTTTCTCCAAGTTATCCCTCTGCTCCACCAAACTTTCAATGTTCTGACGACAGAGTTTAAGCACTTCTCTGAAAAAAAAAGAAGCATGAAATAACAGACCAGTTCAAGTGTTGACATAGAAACCATCCCAGATCAAAACCAATAAGAAAGAACATTTTCAAGGCTGTTAAAGTGCAATGTACCCAAAGCATCAGGCTAATGGATTTCCTTGTGGCCATTGCAATAAAAAGAAGGCAATTCTGTGGGCTAACAAGGTAATCTGATGAAGATATTGAAAAGCTGAGAGTGGACACACACACACACACACACACACACACACACACACACACACACACACACACACACACACACACACACACACACACACACACACACACACACACACACACACACACACAACTCAATAGCTTTGAATTGCCCAATGTTTTTCTGCAGTTTAATGGTGTGCAAAAGAACAATCTGTGAGCGGGGGAAAAAAAACTGTCATAAAAAGAAAATCATGGCACATGGTCGAGCAAGAGCTGCAGATTGGTTAAAAGCCAGGTGTGCTTAAGTTCCATTAAAGTCATGTTTGATCAGAGCGCTGTACAGCTCCACTCTGACCTTTGATGTTTTCTGCTAAAGGAAAATGACAGCCATTTTTGCTGAGGAGCGCATCACAGTTCATCGGGTGCTTAACGGCTCGCAGTGCACCAAAATGAAAAAAGAGGGAAGAAAAGTGGGAAGAGAGGACATTAGGGGAAATGTTCTCTCTGCAGCTGAAATTATTTCCTGCAAATAGCTGAATCAATTGGTACAGAAATGATTGGCTCTGAGTGAAGAGGGCAAGAGGGGAATGACCTGGGAAAGTGGAATAAAGCTGGAGAAAAAAAAATCATCTTTCCAGAAACTGAAAAGATTGTGGAAAATGTTTTGCTTTTTTCTAAGTGCTACTGTGGCTCTGTAGGTCTGTTGGTTGCCAAGTCCAGACCTGGCTTTCAGCACGTCCTGCTCCTTCTGTTGGTGAAACAAGTCCAGCTGGTCCAGGTTTCGTCTCAGCTTGAACATCCGTGCTGTCTCGGCATTACTCCTCTTCTGACCATTCATAGCCGCAACCTCAAGGTCACCATCACCGTCAACATCACCATCGTCATCTCTACGGGCAGATGGAAAACTACATTTAGGAAAGGTTGCATGTTTAATGCAAAAGCTGGTTATGAATTATTATGTTCCACTATTATGCCTGTGTGTTTGTACCGAGGTTTTACGGTGTGAAAAACATCATAATCATAATGAGAATTACATTTAGTCACATTGACACGATGTTCTACATACTGAGAAGGAAGTAACAGGATTGAGACATAATAAATGATATAATATGATCCACAGAAAAGCAAGAAACACTCACTCATACAGCTCCTCTAACCACTGGAAATCAGGAGGAAGGGCTGTCTCTTCTTCTTCAAAGGTCTCCTGGCCTGGACCTTCTTCTGAAATAAATGTGCATTTTAAGTGAGGGATCCTAGTCTCTTAAAACTATGTTAAAAGCAACAGTTTTTATACATTACATTACATTACATTACATTACAGTCATTTAGCAGACGCTTTTCTCCAAAGCGACTTACAGTCAGTAGTATATTACATATCATTCACCCATTCACACACTGATGACAGGCTACCATCAAGGTGCCACCATCAGACTCTAACTAACATTCATCATCCAGTCCACACCGACGGCAAGCCTTCAGGAGCAACTTGGGGTTAAGTGTCTTGCCCAAGGACACATCGACTGCCGAAGCTGGGTATCGAACCACCGACCCTCTGATTGGAGATAGCTGAATCACATATGTGTGATTGTGAATTGAAGATACATTTTTGGCTGTCACTCACTGTCATCACTGTCCTCATCGGTGCTGAGGTGGACCCTCAACAGTCCACTGCTGTCTGACACATCAGATGGACTTTCCACATCTTCCATTTCACCTGATTTATGAATGAAACATGTGCATATTATCAGACAATTCAACGTAGCATTGCTGACTGAATTGCTGGAAGTCACTATCTTTTTTTCGGCAGATAACAACCAACTCTGCTCCCAGCAGACCACATGACCACAGGACAATAATAACATAATAACATGACAATAGAAACCTGTGCAATACATTGCACATTGCACTGTGCAATAATGGTTAAAAAAGTTAAAAGTAGTTGAAATAGTTGTTTTTTTTTTTTCTCTGTCTGTAAATATAGTATTTCAGTTATTGTTGTTTTTTCTACTGTTTTTTTTATTGCTTATTTATAATACTTGTTTTATTTTATTTTTATTTTTCATTTTTTATTTTATTTATTTTTTTTTATTTTTATTTTTAGCTTGTCTTCTTCTACTATGTCTCTTGTGTGCACTTTACTCTCTGCTGTTGTAAGTCTGCAAATTTCCCCGCTGCGGGACTAATAAAGGATTATCTTATCTTATCTTATCTTATCTTATCTTATCTTATCTTATATGGCGTTAATTATCAAATAAAAAAAAATAAAAAATAAATAGATATGTCCGCAGACTCAAAGAGCGACTCTCGGTGATGTTACATTGTACCAGCTATGTTTGATGTGTGTCGCATTGCTACAAAGTAAGACCAGTCACTGCGCCATTAAAGCTGGATTATATATTATATTATATATTATTATACATAACATTATAGTTAACAGCTTCATTCAAGGAACACTGAGCCATTACCTCGCTTATCTGGGGTTTCCATCTTCTCCAAATGTAACTTTTTTCTCACTCACAACAGGTAATCCGCCATGTTTGTTAGTGTTTCCAAGGAGACTGGGACGCACTGGGAGGCACTGGGAGTCCCTGGAGACTTCTCTCTCAGCTGACAGCCTATTGTCATGACAACATCATTCTCAAATCCACTGTAATAAGATACAAGAGAGCTTTATTTTATTTTAAAATCACACTGTAGAGCATATTAGGTTGAAGTAGGATGGTTGTTGTTATACTTCATTAAAAATGATTTCCTGAAATTGCATTTTAGTGATTTTCTGTCTGCTGTTACCTTTCAATGTAATTTCTATCAACAACACTGGTTTATTTCATCTGATTCATTAATTATGCGTCGAGCAAGACTCAGCAGAAAATATCTCAGCTGGCTCAGAGAGAAGAATGATGAATCTGTGAGTTATGCAAAATCTTTTGTCTCAGCATGCAGGACTGCTATCTGATTCACATCACATTACATTACATTACATTACAGTCATTTAGCAGACGCTTTACACTGGACATGACGTTCATCTGTAGTTGATCAGTATTGCACTGGCACAATGGACTTTTCACTGGAACGATTCTCTTTTATTCGACACACTGAAGCTGTCTTTCAATTCATCATAATGTTGAAGAGGAATTGAGAAGTGTGTCCTACTGTATAACCTATTGAAAACTTGTGATACAAGAATATTTTAGATCACCATGGGAGACAGAATAAACAAATATTATGGGCGTATGTGTGTGTGATGTAGGAGAGAGGGCCTGATTTGTTGGAAAGATAAAGGCAAAGCGAAGTAACCGCGAGGGAAACGAGGACTCCAGCTGACTGAGAGAGATGGAGAAAGAGAATACATGAGGATGAGAGGAATAAAAGGAATAAGAAAGAGTTAGTGGTGGAGAGGCACACATTGCAGCGTGTACCGTATTCTGGTATCTTCAAATCAAAAGAATTTACGGTGCAAATCCGACTGGAAGGTCCGCTGGGAGGGAGAGGCTGTGGTTTGAACCCGGCACCAGTGACTCCAGGCCTGCGTCTGCTCCCCAGGGTGAGGCAGCAGGAACCAGGGCAGGTGTTCTGCTGTAATGTGCATTTTCCCCACGGCACATAAAGGAGGTTACTTTTAATAAGGAGAAAATAAAAGCCTGTATATTTTTATAGAATGGAGGATACATTTCTTATTAATCCTATATTTTATTTTTTGTAATCAAACTGAGAGGAGATTAAAATCCTTACTGAGAGTGTACCTCTGGGACTCATATCATATCTCTATATTGTAATTATTCCCTTGGAAATTCATAGAAAAATGAACATGCGGAGTGAGATGCGTTTACAACTTTACATTGTTTTTTCTTTGCTTTATAAACTTTTTTAATATTTGTTGAGGTTTCTTGGATTTGGCGACCTTAAACTGGATAGACAAAATATTGGGAGCACCTCACTGAAAAGGACTTATACATATTCAAACTGATTATAAACACTGTGGCAATCAACAGTGACTGTGCTCACCAGACAATCAACACTTTGAATTGTCGAAGCAAAATGTGACAACTAAGAGCAAACACCTAAACCAAAGCTGCAGCTGCATCACTCAGATGCTTTCACAAGATACAAACAGATGACAACACTGGAGAAGTGTTAGCAAGTTTAAAGGAGGCACATACATACAAATCTGACTAATTGTCATTTTGTTATTTGCATATGATTACCCAAAGCAGCCTACTTTATCATTTAGTGGTGTTTTGTTCTCCATATATATCCCATTAAATATCACTATAATATTAGTTTTTCTATACAGTGTTGGGATAACTGCATCAATTTTGAAAATCTGTCTCCTCCATACTTTCAGAAAGTGCAACATTTAATCGTGGAAAAACCTGCATGTCTGCGGTACTAAAACTGTAACATATTTAGTCTTATTATGATGTGAATGTTCCTGATTTATATATTTAGTCTGTGGTGCTCATTGCATATTTTATGCAATGGTTTGTGTTCTTTTTATTAGTGTTTTTAGTATTTTTGGGGGCATTTTTATGTCTTTAGACAATGGTTGGAAGTTGACAGATGACAGGAGGGGGGTGAGAGATGGGGAGTGACATTCATAAAGCTCCCCGATGGACGGTTTATGTTCGGGACCTTAACCCCTATACCGGCCACCATAGGGGCCCCTTCATTTGTCTGTGTGTCTGTGGTCTCATTTTACTTTGTGATGTTGCGTTGCATCTCCACTAGGTTCTGAAGAGTCTATACCTCTTTGAATTGTGGTCTTTGGTCCATGGTATAAAAAGTGATATAACCTCGACAGTAATTGGAGCCTTATATGAGAAATATTCAGATGTACGTGTGCGTTAGAACAGAATTATATAACAGTCTGGAGGGGAGGTGTTGAGCCTGCAGAAGTTCATCCTTCATCACATTATTCTGCTGGCCAAAAGCCCACATCAACCTGGTGCAGTCAGCTGTTCCAGAATGAGGAGGTGTTTCATTTTTAGGAGAACTCACCACCAGTTATTCCCAGAGCTGAGGTTTCCAAACTGGGAGGGTGGGGCACCAAACTGTGTCAGGTTCAGAGGGAAGGCTCTGTGTGTGGAAGTGAAACAAATACAACATAACAAAGTATTCCCTAAATGTGTGGGATTTGGTTGGAGAGATAGTTCAGAGTCAGAAACTGACTTAGTGAAAACTCATTCATAGCACCTCTGGGAGCCCTGCATTGGAGCTGAAGTTGTTGAATGTTAACTTCAGGATATTTTATCATCCAGTCCAATAGTAGATGCTCATTAATCTTGCAATATGTACAGGAAAGCTCATGTTTCAGCTTTGCAGAAAGGTTGAGACTCAGAGGTTGGGACCCTAAACATTTTGTTTGTATGTGTACTCATGACATATGTCCAAATGTGGTCATATTATAGTTTAGCAAGATGTGGCAGCAAGATGCCACATTGGGCCCCTCACCATGCTTTTTGCTGTTTGTCCCTTTTCCACCAGGGGTAAAATACGACTTTATTGGAGACAATAATTACCTAATGAGTGTGATTGGAATGTGTTCAACATTATATAACATGCTGGTCGTGACATGCACCCCCCCTCTCCTCCACTGGCCAGATTGAATCTGACGTTTAGATTCCAAGCAACAGAGGAAACTGACAGATTAGTGACTCTCTCTCTCTCTCTCTCTCTCTCTCTCTCTCTCTCTCTCTCTCTCTCTCTCTGCTCCGGTACAGAAGCGTTGGATCGGCTCGTTGTTGCGGTCGGATCGGGAGTTTTCTCTGTTTTCCTGGGTGTGCTCTGCTTTTTGTGCGCTCCTGGACGCGGAGGAATTGGGGATCATGACCATGGGGTCCCCATCAGCATCCCCATCAGCATCCCCATCAGCATCAGCATCCCCATCACCCTCAACCGCATCAGCACCACCACACTTTACTCTCATCTCCACAGCGCTGGCTCAGAGGAGAGCCTGAGATAAAACTCTCGGCTGTGGCTTTTTTTCTCGTCGGTTTCAATTTCGGGAAACTTTTTTTTTTTTTTTTTTAAACCCTAAATTATTTACCACAAAGCTTGAGGAATGGAGATGACAACTTTCATGCTGGAGGTTCTCGCTCTGCTCTTCGTTGGAGGGGATATTTCCACCTGGTGAGATCAGCTCTGCTTTTTACTTCTAGCAGGTGTTTTATTTCTGCTTCCACCCACACAAAAAATAAATAAGAAGATAGGTGAATTAAAAGTTGGATAAACCATAAAATAAAAAGCAAAAATGAAAATGACATGATGAGGAGATCATAACAATATCCATTCCTCTCTATGTGCGTAGCCTACATCAACAACATGATACTTGTGTAAAATCAACATCATTTAAAGCTAAATGTCAGTTTGATCTCCCTCGCGGTGTTTAGCCTCCCACTAAGTCACCTTATTAATATTATTGTACAGTTATAACAGCTAAGTGAATATATGTGGCTTTACCCTCCACATTCTTCCACACCCACAACCTGAAGTCAGCTTTCTCCTCTGCTTCACCTCCGGGCACATAGAGGACCTGATGACACTATTTGCATAATGCATATGCATAGAGAGAGGTGATGTTTATCTTTTTTTTTATCGTTATGGAGATGAATTCGAGGCGAGGTGAGTTGGTGCGTTTTTGCCAGGCCTGCTCCATCAGGGTCAGATGATGCACATGGGTTCCAGCAGTATACACAGTCCCCTCTGCTACAACCACCGACATAGACGGAAGCCCAGTTTGGAGAGTTTAATGAAAGGGAGATCATTTAACAGATGGACAGCTGCCATCCAAATATGCCACTGAATTCTGCTCATCACACCTCCTGTTTACTGCACATTTAGCCGAAACGAGTCTTTTAGAATTAATTTTAGCGCGTTCAACTGTGGATTGCAGGTAAAATGAAGATCCTATGAGCTGAGACATCCTTAAACGTAGTGCCATTTAAAGTGTGCATAGATATTGAATCCAACTGTGACCTCTGATTGTCGGCATTGTAAATGACCTTCTCACACAGCTGTCTTGAATACAAAACAGGTAGCTTTTGTCAGCTGGGTTAACCGGGTGTGTGCAAACCATGATGGTGAGTTTTAGTGCTTTGAACTTTATATAAGTCTTCAATGGAGGCCTACAGCACATTCATCTGTGTGCAGTCGCAAATGCCCTCGTGCTCTCGTCCATGAGCTTTCACAAGCATCCAATTCTTCGGATAACCAGCATCCACTGCTGAGCCCCATGTTTCCCCCAAAGCCCATATTCTGGCAAGTGCCTCTGCTGAAAAAGGGCAAAGGGTGAAGCTACTTAAGCTTTGGGTGAAATTTGGACAAATCACTTCTATTGTCCCTCTTGGCAGTCCACCAGCAGAGGGAGTAACAGCTATTGTAATTGGATTTTCCTGCCTCAAGTCACTGCTGTTATTGTTATTTTCTTCCCAGCACAATGCAGAGTGTAGGCTTTTTCTTGCACCTCATTATGTGTCATCTCTCTATCTCGCTCTCTCTCTCTCTCTTTCTTTCTCTCTTTCCATCGTGCCCGGCGCTGAACAAAATTACTCCAGTTCACTTTTTAGCTCCTCATTTATCCATTTCACCAAAGTTGCTTTGCTGATTTATGCCTCGCCGCATTTGGTGTTTTGTAATATTCACAGCTTTTCCTTCCAGCTGAAGTATCACCCTTCTCTTCACAGAAAAGAACCCAGAAAAGCACGCACATCCAGTGTAGGTAGCTAAATACTAGGTGCTGGACAGAAAAGCATGAAAAGATGTTATGATACTTGTTTACGTTTGACTTGGTTTATATACTTATTTTAAGTCGGACCATGATGTTGGACCCTAATGCAGAGTCATAGTTGGACAGTTAGAAAGAGGCGTCCTGACAGAGCGACCAAAATTAGTGTTGCACGTCATTTGCGAATCTATAAAATGACGGGATTGTTTGCAGAAAATAGAGCACATGTCACATATGCCAATGTTCTTGTTTCATAGCAGAAACTTTTAGGGAACTATATAGTGCATCAATTTACTGAAACTCAAATGAAATGGAGGACATTGATAATATAGCGTACTAAATATGGAGTGATTTTGGACAAATAATGGATTTGTTTACACTCAGGAAAATCTAGACTAGCATCAACCTTAGCCTTCGATGTCAACAGACCTTTGTCACAACAGACAGTTTGACTTTTTTGGGCAAAAAGGGGTAACTAATTAACTAACTAAGATATTAAAGGTTCTCTATGTGATAGTCAGAAAACTACTGTATGTAAGATATGTAAAGATATAGTGGAGAACGATGTGGCCCTCCCTCCGTGTCTGAGTTTTTGCTTGCTTAGTTGACATAGTCGGGTCGGCTACAATTGTTTTCAGTGCATGTTCGTGCATGTGAGCGTGCACCAATCGGTCGGTCGGGACTTAGCGCCCAGTTCCCCTTCAGTTAGAAACTGTTAGTTCTCACAACACTTTTGCTGTTGTTTGCACTGTTAGCGCTGTTAGCACCGTTAGCTGCGAGCTGCCAGCTCAGCCGTCTCCATGTTGTGAGTCGCATGGAGGAACTATACGCTCTCAATTTCAAATTTAGCAGCTTTAACGATTGCTCTGTTCCAGCTATGCCTTTCCTACTATAACGTGTCAAAGTGTCTGCTGTGAAAAAGGCATATTGGTAAATTAAATCATGCTTTTCAATAGAAATTGAGCAAGAAACCTCTAACCAGATCACCACCATTTTCCCCCTTGCAATATTTATAATATATTTGCTGAGAGCAAAAAGAAAATATAACCAAATTCCATTATTATCAGATGAGCTAACCGTGGTTTGGTGTTGCCTACATGAACACTTCCTGCAGCTGGATACAATTAAAAGTTGTTTTATACATGGGGGCATATTTCCAAATAAATTTGCATTCAAACAAATGACCACAAACTAGCTGACGCAAAAACAGGCGAGGCGGCATAGGGTTTAGTTTCTGGGGCTATCTGTATAATAAAATGAAATTCAAATCACACCACAAATCTATCATGCGTAGTCTTCTGTGGATAAGATAGTAGATGCATACACAATTCACAGTGAGTAGGAGGATTGAGGGTCAATAGGAGCCCTGCATTGGAGCTGAAGTTGTTGAATGTTAACTTCAGGATATTTTATCATCCAGTCCAATAGCAGATGCTCATTAATCTTGCAATATGTACAGGAAAGCTCATGTTTCAGCTTTGCAGAAAAACAGTCAGAGGTTGGGACCCTAAACATTTTGTTTGTATGTGCACTCATGACATATGTCCAAATGTGGTCATATTATAGTTTAGCAAGATGTGGCAGCAAGATGCATTTCAGCAGGATTTAATCCCAATATTTCATGATCTCTCTGATCTGTCACACTTGTCCTTAAACGCCAAGTGACACAGTGCCCCTAACCAATCTGTGTAAGAGGCTGAGTCAGCGGATAAATCTCTCCTTCTGTCCGAAGAGTACATTTCCCAATAACACAGTGATTTGATCATGTTCCTCTGGCTGCATGAACTGGCTCCGTAAACCTGACTCTGCTCCAGCAGCAGTGAGGTGGTGCAGGGACACATCAGTGCTCCCGCTAAAAGCCTCCTACTCAATTTGTAAACGGCAAAAGGAAAGACTTTATTCGTATTATTCTGTTGTTCAGTCAGTTTAGTATGCTCTCTTTACAGTCAACTACAAATGGCATATTGGAGATAAACATAAATAATGGAAGAATATATTTTTTTCAGTGAGTTGTTCATTTCACAACATTGTAGTTAGGGATGTAGCATAAACTGAGGATACTGAAGTCCTCTTTATTTTTTCAAAAAATCTGGTGTATTAATGAAAACTTAGTTTCTCAGGTGAACACAAGTATGTGAAAACATATTTTCTGCATGAGTTGCAGTTCATCCTATGACCACAATACTGAAAGTGAAACTTCAAGCTCTGTTTTTTTAGCTTCTCTGAAATAATCTTTGAGGATACTCACTGACCTGAACGTTAGTCCTGCAGCATTTTCCAGTCTGATGAAGAGAAACCTGCTCTACTGTAAATCTTCTCTGTCCTGTATCATACTGTAAGTCCATCTAGAAGATTCCCTGTAGATTGTACTGTGTTTATCAGGAAGGAATGAGGCCTCATGTTTATAGAGAACAGCTTGTAACTAGAGGGTCAGAGGTCAGACTCTCACACTGCTGAAGTGTCCTCGAGCAGCACAGTGAGGTGGTGCAGGGTCACTTCAGTGCTTCCACTTTTAAACACAATTATTCTGTTTTTGAATTAGTTTAATAAACTCACAAGCATTCACATTTGGAAATATTCAGATTTTTCTAAAATCTTTTAGAAAACTCTCTGACAGCCATCTGGCACTTGCATATTAGAGAGACAATTTCAATTTGATACAGTGAGTACTTTGACACAAACATAAATAGTGGAAGGCTATCAAGATATCCTGACTTCTTCTTCCTAGTAAGGGGCAAGTAAAAATGCTGGATACTGCACTTCCCATAATGCAACCAATTGAATCTTTTCTTTCTCCCTGCTTTGTAAATGCACATGTCCTTAAAACTCAATGCTTCTAGTTTGTAGAGCAGCCTTACCATTATAAACCTGTAGTCTCCAAACCAAAGCAAGTAAGTCCCAGATGACATCATCAGGGTTAAATGCTAAGACATGGTAAAAACCCTCTGATAGGAACGAACGGAATTATGTTTGGGAAACATCAGCGCCTTGGTGTAATATAGATTTAAAAAGTCTACACTAACTATGGTAGGACTCAGGATGCTAACATTGGTGCATTGTGCAAACATACTGAAAGCCATCAGTTGGTGAACCAGTAGTTTACTTGGAATGTTTTTTTTATTTCATCCAATTTTAATGGAAAGAAGTTTGGAAAAATACAAACATTTTTGAACATATTTTTCCTTTTTTTTTGTTCATACAGCACACTTTTAATCATTTATCCCTTTTCCTATTTCCCCACATCGTTTTTCAACATTCCCCATTTCCCTTGTTGCTTATAGGACATTAAATGCTAGGATCAAAGAAATCGAGAATAAAGGATTTTAAAAAAGTGACTGGATAGAAAGGTTAAAATGCAGTAATCATTCATTAAAACACTTACGGCAAATAAAATGTTGCTCCTTGGACTCCGTACCTAAATGCTAAACATTATACAGAGTGTAAATGAAGTCCATAAAATGATCTGTTTGCTTAATGAAAAGGATCTATTATTCACTGTTACACACACTACACACACACACACACACACACACACACACACACACACACACACACACACACACACACACACACACACACACACACACACACACACACACAGTCATATAAAGGGGGCTGCTGCCTGTAGACCTATTTATGTTTTATTATGATTAATCCAAATGGATTGTGCAATACTGCTCATCTCACGTCGACGCCACTAAAACAAATGGCACAGTGAGCGTCAGAGTGAGGATCGGGGGGCCGGCACTCTGCTCGTGCTCAGGTAACTAGCAGTGTCAATGTATGGAAGTAATTAGGCTTGTTAGTGCGTTCTGCACATTACATTTATGAAAAGACGCCATCAATTTGAGAGGGGCTGCTGCTCTTTGTCTTTCCTCTCCTCCGTCTCGTCTCTCCATCTGTTTAATGTTCGCTCATAAACAGACGGGTGCAGATCCAGGCCACGGGAGAGACGTTTAATGAAGGGAAATACAGGAGGGAGAGGGAGCGTGGAATGCTTAGAGAATATCCATTGAGAGAAATGACACACTCAACACCTCACATGTCTTTTAACAGCATACAGTAATATGTTTTCCCCCCTTGGAGAGCTGCGTATGTTGCAGTTTTGCTTTTTGTTGTCGTAAAATGCATATTCAGGTTGGGAAATCACAAAATATATACTTTTCCAAATGGCATTAATATAGAGAGTCAGATAAAGTCTGATCTGATCTATAGAGAGCAGCTTTTATTTAAATCAATAATCTGTGACATTTTAAATAAGTTTGTCCATTTTGTTAGTTTGTCACAATTATTGATGAAAAGAATCAAGGATACAAGATTTGGTAAGTCAAGTACGTTTAGTAAGCTTCCACATTTTCAGCGTCTGCTAAGTATTTTCGATTCAATAAATGAGATACGCTTCTGATTCGCTATAAAAGGAGAAGATCAGAAATAGCCACCAACAGATAAACAGAAGATGGCCACTAAAAAGTCAAAATGCATGAACAAAACGTCTAATAAAAAGAGCTGATATAGCTCTCCACTGGTCTGTGACATAAAGGGGATAAACAGCTACATGTATGCAGTCTTGAACTTTAAATACATCTCGTAAAATCAGGGATTGCAATACTAAGAATCCTAATAGATAGAAGTTCCAATAGATAGACTAGTATGGTACGCTAGGATTTCCCCCTATAGCAGACACACAGTCTCTTCCCTCCATGTGAGGAGGCCTGTTTGACCTTGCTGTGTTAACGCATTTCTTGCAGGAAAAGCTCTTTATTTCCATATTTAGAAAGTACCAATTAGTGAGGAAATCCAGGAGTCACACGGTGATTAATTAATTCACTCTGTGCTCCCATTTATTTCAGACATGACAGTGATTGCGAGACTAAAAATACATCTACCACTACAACATGGATACACTAGGGAAATGTTAACGGGATGCAGGGATACTGTTGTTGTTGTTTTTACTATTTCATGCAGATAATTATTACATGTTTTTTTGTTTTTTTTGCTGAGGAGGTCAGTTTTCCACGTAGCCGCAGCAGTAATGCTTTGCTCTCTAGGAAGTCGACTTTCTCTAAATGTCAGCATTATCTCAAAGGTCACTGAATGGCTTTTCATTGTTGGTCAATAATTACGCCTTCGATCAAGCCCCCATATGGTCCATTTCCCTGTCAATGCCACCAGCGGCCTTTGTGACTTTGAATGTCAGTGAAACCTTTCATTTCATTTAATTCATTTATCGCACGTCAGTCAGCTCTTTCAACGCCGGATGGCGGTTTTTCTAAGATTTTTTTGCCACGGATTGTACATGAAAATAACAACGGATGGTTCTCTGCTCATATTGAATAACTGCATAGTGTCTCTATGGCGATGGAACTGACCTAATGTTAACTCAAATACATAAAGGTCCATACTGCAATTTTTATCTGCATGGTATCTGCATGTCATCTGTTTACAGGCTCTGTTTGAGAATGCAAAACTGCCACCTGGTGGTATCTGAGCTGTGCTGCTCTTGTTTAATCCTACATGTAGGCAGTGTCTATCAGCATGGGCTGTGGGCCCTCTAGGACTCCCCCGAGGGCCCCAAGGGCCTTGGGGGATACCTTTCATATAATATATATAAAAGGACACCCCCTATTTCCTATTATTCCCCTCTCGAGAGGTTAGAGGAATGGGAAAATAAAAAAAGCACTGCTTGAATCGAGGTGTCACTGCCCCAGACTAGAGACAGCAATGTAATATGGTGTTAACTTTAAAGCCTTATTAAATGGGGATATGTGGTCTAATGAGGACCCGTTTCTTTTTAATAAAATGGTCCTGAGGCTCATGGACTCAGGCTCAGCATGATGTTCAGTCAGAGCTGTGTGAAATATCTGAAGCTGCACTGCTAGATTTGGATCAGCCTCCTTGTGGACACACTCTGGAGACACAAATGAAGGAAAATGTGCCAACCAGGCTTCAACCAATGTGGCTTTCTTTTGCTTGATACAAGTGCAGGTATTTGGGAGGATACAACTGATGGCTAGTGTTTTGTTGTGACATTCAGCATCAGTAGAATGTGATCATTTCCATGCAAGAATCCCCAACAAATGATATGTTGTTTCCATGACATGCTGCTGATGATAACACATAATCATTCATGATTGCATTTTTCATTAGACTCATTCGAGAGCACATCCATGGATCTAACTATGACTTATGGATGCATATAAATACATTGCTTCATCATGTTATTGAATAAACTAAAACAAAGTATCAATAAAAACAGAGGGCACAAATTAAACCGAACAAAGAGCCAGCTTTATCTAACTTAAATCTCTTATGAATATTTATATGACAATATGTCCTCTTACTGTTGTTGTAAGTTTAACCCACTATAATTTACAATTCAATAATGAATAATTCAAAAGATTTAGAGAACATGGATTCGTAGGATATTGCAGAGATACGTATATATATATATATATATATACATATTTCATGTTCTTCAATAAACATGCAAATGTTGCTCTGTGCCTGCTGGATGTGAAAACAGGCAACTAGTTACTCACATGTTTGCCTTAACTTTACAAGGTAACGATATGTCATTGTTGTGTTTACAGATTGTTTTTGCTCCTCTCAAGTGGTAAAGAAAAAAACAACACAAAATAAAAACAATACTGCATCTTTAAAAGACATCTTATAGATTCTGGGTTCATTTTCTTAACCCTTAAGAAAAGGTTTGATAATCTCTTTTTATTACAGCGAATTCTAACCTTTTTTTCTTTCAACAGTTAACATTGTCTGGCATTTAGAGGTGTTTTTTGTCTTTTTTACCTCTTTACGTTCCTGACTGTATCTGAGGCTCAGCACGGACATGCGGTGTGGCTGGACGACCTCTGAAGGCTGCTGTGTTTGCTGTTTGTCTCCTTTTAGGGCCATGCTGAGTGACATTGGGGACTATGTAGGTACAGACATTCAAATATCCTGGTTACCTAACCTGGATGAGTTAATGAAGGGCTATGCCAGAAATTTTCGCCCTGGGATAGGAGGTGAGTATGAGATCTACTGCTCGTGGCGTTGGGTTGCAGTTCACCCCCTCACATTTACAGCCATCCTTAGCATCACCCACCTCAAAGTTACGGGAACACGGGGCGTTCAAATGTCATTCTCCAATTCCATTATCCTGAGAGGTTGTCTTCTTTTTTTCTTGTTCGACATTTGAACAAAGCCGTATTTACCTTATGTAAATACCTGCTTTGACTCCTCAGTTAGGTGAATCATTTGTTAAGGACATTAAAAAAACAAAACATCAGGGTGAAGGGAAGCTTTGCTAAGGGGATTATCTAGGACGACGATGCCCTTCAAGGACGAGAGGGAGACGGGTGGTGCAAACAACGGGCACCGCTCTAGAGACGTTGCTAAGAATGGCTGCAAGATGTGAAACATCCAATGACCACAGCGATAGATTTCTCAATCTCACAGCTTAACTCAGCTGAGCAGAGGTGAAAATGTGGAGCGGGAGCACCGCTATCACACCGCCCTGTGCACCACACGCCTACGCAGAGCGCCATAACACAGCATCATGTGGTGACTGCATTACTATTGATGTACCATTATAGAGAGCTGATAAATGGCAGCTAAAAGGAAAGGCTGTTTGTGACCGCTGAGGAATCATGTGTGTTATTGGGAGTAAGTCCCTTCAACTCACATCCCATAGCCTTTTAGTTTGGAGTTATGTTTGTGTTATTTAACAATAAAATAACTATGACACTTACAATAAATAAAAAAAAGGGATTCACAGATGTGTTTTGCATCTCGGAAATGAGGTAATATTCACATATATGACTTTAAGAGAATCCACATGAGTGAGTTTATGCACAAATGTCAAAATATAATTTTAAAAACAATTATTTTGGTTACGAAAGTACAAATATTTGTTAATCACAATTTTTTCTTGGGAGACATTTACAAGAGATATATATCAATGTTTTTTTTTTTTTTTGCAACCAAGCTTGCCTAGGGACATATGTCAAAAATCCAAACATGTACACAATTTGATTTGTGTAAATGGAAAACCATATTTGTGAAACAAACCATTTGTTTATACTTTACTAAAAGGATTTCTGAACATTTTTACATTATGATCATTTACATACAATTCTATGTATCTATATATATGGTTGCTGAGATCAGTAAGTGCTCTCTAGAGCTCAAAACATATTGGTGGACCTTATTTGCAAATGCAAGTTTATTGCCAAGTTAACTTAAACATTCCATCACATAGTAAGCAACCTTTTCTATTTTATTGCTCATGCAGTATATGTATTACAAAAGTATTATCAATCCGTGCACAACCACTGGAGGATAATATGTAAAACATGCCTGCTATTGCATCAGGTGGCACACTCTCTGCTGACCTTGGCGTGCAATGAACATGCCATTGTAAATCACCTCACACTATACATCCAGTGTATATGGCCTACGGAATATGATTTGAAATGGTTATGGGAAGGTGTTGAATGGTGGGGAATGGTAATATGTGATTCCTTAATGCTCAGTATAAATAGCCTTTCTGCTCTGCATCAGTGAGCTCCCCCTGTAGTTTCTGCCCTCTAGCATCCGATCACAGAGGCACACTCCATGCTAATCATATGGCAAACTGTTGAGTGAAAATGCTAGCGTGCGTGTTGTATGTGTGTGCGTGTTGTATGTGTGTGTGTGTGTGTGTGTGTGTGTGTGTGTGAGAATGTTGGCACACGCTCACTCTGTGCGAGTCCATGAAAGCCCAGTGCTGTTTATGAATGCCCACAGTGTGATGTGCCACTTAGCATGGTTAAACTGGATAATGCTTAATCTCTATGCACTGTAGGAGTGTTTGAGACGTGGGAGGATGGTAGGTGGGAGGGAAACAGATGGGAGATGGGGTGCGGACGGGAGGGATTGATGGGCTCAGAATGAGCTAGAGACGGTGTGTGTTTGGAGAGGAGGTTTGCTTTCCTTTCTCAATTCTCCGCCCACAGGTCCACCAGTGAACGTGTCCATGGCCATCGAGGTGGCCAGCATTGACCACATCTCCGAGGCCAACATGGTAAAGTATACAGTCGCGTTCTCCTTCCCTCTACACAAAGATTCCCTATCGTCCCTCAACTTCACTATTGCGGCACAGATCAAAGATTTGCTATTTGCATAATCCTGATTTATCCCACTTGAGGGTTTCAGAGTACTCAGAGTGAACATGTGTGACACATTGGCTGAGTTGTTAGATAATTCGATGCTTTCAGGGATTTTGCATGGTAAGAACCAAATCTAGTAGATGCACTTTATGTAAGTGGCCCTGATTCCTTTCCAGACAAATAAATATTTTGCTTGCTTCAACGGTGGAAAATCCACAAGTTGTTGAGGCAAAAGGCAAAACTGACTACTACATAGCTCCGATTGCAACATACTTAGCTCCACCCTCTTGTTACTTCTGGTTGCAAAAAGCCAAGATGGCGACTGCCAAAATGCAAAATACGAGGCTTCAAAATCCACAAAACCGGTGGGTGACGTCACTGTGACTACATCCACTTCATGCGTACAGTCGAAGCGATTTCTAAGACATTATTTAGATGTTTTTACAGGAAGAGTAGTACTGTCCAAAACTAAACGGATCTAACTAATCTCAGTTTTAGCTTTATTTGTATGTAATTGTATAAATACAGACTTCAGTCAACACACATTGTTTTGTTTCTTTAAAAAAATATATTCTTGATACACAGTGAGTTTTAGCATAAACATAAACATAATGATTCCTCTGTTTTTCCTAATACTGTAGCGTTAGATGTGTTTCTTCCTGTAAAGTTTTTTCCCCCCATGTCCGTGACTCAGCCTTCATGTTTGTGTGTTTGTGTGTTTGTGTGTGTGTGCTGTTCTTGGCAGGATTACACCATGACCGTGTTCCTGCGGCAGAGCTGGCGCGATGACCGCCTGTCCTACAACCACACCAACAAGACGCTGGGGTTGGACAGTCGATTCGTGGACAAGCTGTGGGTTCCCGACACCTTCATCGTTAATGCCAAATCTGCCTGGTTCCACGATGTCACCGTGGAGAACAAGCTGATCCGCCTTCAGCCCAACGGAGTCATTCTATACAGCAGCCGGTAGGAGCAAGCAGATTATTTTCTTCACTAGTCAGACAGTCAGACAACACAACACAACCAGTGAGACAGTGTGTATCTGGATTCTAAGATGTTCACCTTTTCTTTAGTTTTTAGAGTTCTCACTTGTTTTTTTTTTTTAATAACACACTTTCAGAAACCTCAGACATTTTAGAACACAGACATCTCTTATATGCCCTCTTTGGATATGAAAATCCCTCATGATCCATTACATGATGAGTAAAGTTTTTGGTAGAAACTTCATAAACTTAAAAAGAATCTCTGATATGGTCTGATGTGCTTGTACAAGGTGGATGTAGAGAGATGGGGGAGGTAGAGGAATATGGAAAGGTTAAAGTGAAGGTAAAGTGGGTCGAGGTGAATCATCAAAATAACTAAATTGGGTGATACCGTGAGTATGTCGGTAGAATCCATGAACTTTTAAACAAAGTCGTTTTACTGCTATGGTAAAAAAAACAACAACTAAATGACAAACTATAGATTTGTCGTGGCCTTTCCAAACAATATACACAATACCCATATACATTTTCTCTTCTGCTGCCTCTGTTGGCGGGATGGCATTGTTTGTCAGTGCGTCCCAAAAAGCTACAAAGGAGAAAAATGATTAATATGATTGTTATCTGATCTACCGTCTCTATGGTCAGTTGAAACTAAACTCCACTATAGCCTCCTCATGTTTTTCAGAAATGTAGTATCTAATCAGACACCTGAATATTTATATAAGGCGTCAGCTAGTGGGAAATCCTGTTAATTAAGTAACAAATATGGTTAGGATTAGACAACTGAATCTTCTTAAGGTGTGGAAAAGAACCTTAAGAAGCTGTGGCGGGCGGTAACAGCACCAGTTAGTCTGTAGGAGCCAGAAGGCAAAGAGTGTGTTCAGTTTTTTCCACACCAGACAAAAGAGATGAAACACTCAATTAAACAATTTGTCATAATGAATTTTCTAATAGGATATTATCTCAGTGCCTGGGGCCATGAGGGGCCAGCGCTGTTGGTTGTTTGTGTAAAGGTGCAGCGCTGTCCAAAGAACTGAAACAGAATGACAAGCACGTTTTCTTTTAGCCTGCTGGCTCTTTGTGGTTTTAAAACGTAAGATTCCGCCATTGTAGCAATGTACAGACAGAAGGGAAACGCCAACTAAATGAAAGGGCAGTAAACAAGAGAGAGAGAGAGAGAGAGAGAGAGAGAGAGCAGCAAGGCTCAAACAGCTGTTTGTATGCATTTTAGTTTCATTGCCCAGGAACTTTTTTGTATTAGTTCAGCCTAGCTGCTCTCATTAGCACTGTGGCCCCATCCTGATTAGCACGAGGGAGCATTTAGCAGCTAAAGTGCCAGATATTTTTCTCAGGAGTCGGTGAAAATCAGAGATTAAAGGAGAGTGAATATTCAAGTTGCCTTCGTCAGGTGGCCAAAAACACAACTCCAAGTGAATCCTAATGTTGCTCTGTGTTTTGTGGATGTGTAAATGAGTAACTGTTGCTAAACATTTTGCCATTTAACTTTATGACATATGTCAGTGTTGTGTTTACAGAAGAATCTGCTTTCCCCAAAAGTTGCCAAAAAAAAAAATCAATGAATTGGGTCAAAGATTTTAGGATCTTATTATTCTTTCTATAAGGTCTTGAGCTTCTTTTCATCATCACATGATACAGCCCTCAGCTTATAGAAAACGTTGTAGTGACTGGAAATGTGGGGTGAACCACGTGAATGTGAACTATGTTTTAGTAAAACACGTAGGCCGGTTGAGTTGCTAAGAAACAGCAGATGATGTACATTAAGTTATGCCTAACTGGGGTGCTTTGTTCCTAGAATAACTTCAACGGTGGCGTGTGATATGGACCTGACCAAGTATCCCATGGATGAACAGGAGTGTATGCTGGACCTGGAGAGCTGTAAGTCAGGATTCACATAAACTCAGGTTCTTCCTTCACACTTTCATGATGACATTTTGCTTTCTTGATTTTTCTCGACACATTCATGCCAATGTAAACGGACACAAAGGAACGGTTACAATGTAAAAATTCAAGACCGTGTATAGGAAGAGGATGTCGTCACCATGACTTAACCCATTGGTTTGTAGACTGCTGTTTGGAAGCCTGGAGTTCTTTGGCCCTGGCCATCTTGTTTTTTTGGAACCAGAATTGACATGAGTGGGGGGAGCTAAGTACAAACGAATGCCAAATAAGACATTTTTAGGGGACCAAAACGGTAACAACATACATTTTTTCATGAACTGAAAACACACTGGGAAAGGGTTAAAGTTGTAAGACAAAACAATGACAACTCCCAGACAGGACAATGCCGTGGTAGAGACCTGTCAAAAACCAAGGGAGCCATGCCCTAAAGCACACGCTGCTATATTGTAAATGTAACTCTCAATGGAGCATCATTTACTAAATGAACATCATGCTATATTGAAGAAGACTTGAATCTAACTATTGAGACCATAAACTCGTGTTTACAATGTTTACTGAGGTAATATATCAATTGAGAAGTAGGGTCATTTTCTCATTGACTATCTGACTAGTTTTTGTAACCAGAGGAGTTGCCCCCTGCTGGTAAGTAGAGAGAATGCAAGTTTAAGGCCATTCATCATTGGCTTCACTTTTCAGACCCTGGTGTTGCCGCCTGGTTACAAGCTTTCCCCAATACGACCTCTAACCTCACATTTCTGCATCATTGTCGGTTGGACTGATCAAATGTCTTGCTGTCATCTGTTTTTCTCCTCTAGATGGCTACTCCTCAGAGGACATTGTGTACCACTGGTCAGAGAGTCAGAAACACATCCACGGCCTGGACAAACTGGAGCTCTCCCAGTTCACCATCACAGACTATCGGTTTGTCACTGAGATGATGAACTTCAAATCTGGTGAGCATCCATCTTGTTTTCATTAAATGTTCTTGTTGTCAAGGTAAGCTCCAGTAGAGCTAGTCTGATAGCCCCTTGCATTTTAGTGAGTGTTTTTAAAGCATTTTGTACTATTTGGGGTTTTCAATTTGCCTTACCTCATGCTTTGGAAGACTCAAAATCTTTTTGATGCAAGATTTCTATTTCAACTTGAAGAACTCTGGTAATATTCTATGCATAGAAGGAATTAAGCAAGTCAGGCTGGCTGGTGAGCCAGGCAGGAGGTTTGAGAGATGCTGGAGTTGCTGCTGGGAAAACATAGTTTGCAGCACTTCTTTTATGTCTGGTCACTTGGAGCTTTGCCACCAAGGGCACCAGTGAGCCGATAGCCATTATATAATCACAGTAAAGCAATTAAACATTATGTTAATTTTCTAAACACAGTCTGTTTTCTGCTTCCCAGCGGGACGATTTCCACGGCTCAGCCTCCGCTTTGAGCTGAGGCGTAATCGAGGCGTCTACATCATCCAGTCGTACATGCCTTCCATATTACTGGTCGCCATGTCCTGGGTGTCCTTTTGGATCAGCCAAACGGCAGTCCCTGCTCGTGTATCCTTAGGTTGGTAATAGTGTGATGAGGTCTGTTTTAACTTGGTTTTCATTCATCTTTAGAAAGGTTGAACCACGCAATGTTTTACTGTGGTAAGATGGTGCAGCTTGCTAAGGCAGATATTGAACTTTCAGTAACAAGACTACATGTCTAAAATATTGAATAGATGAATGTAATGAATCATACTGAACAACATTGGCCATTTTGCTTTATTCTTAGAGCCTTACCAGTGGTACAAATGTCAAGTGCATGCTAGTGTTGGCACCAGAGGAAAGACGAAAAATATACTTTTAGTCTTCATGGCAATCTCTAAGTTGGTAAAAAATGTTGTGTGCCAAGTCGCCCATTGGTCTTTACAGTGGCACTAGAGAAAAGCTCAATAAATGTCATCATTCATCCTCTGAGGAGCATAATATCCTCAGTAAATTTCATGACAATATGCCTATTAGATATTTCATGTGAGAAGTGGAAATTGGGGATTGACATCTGGCCAGATGTTATTGGGATTTATTGCTCAAGTGTCACAAAGGCTTATAGCAGCAAAAAACAGTAGCCAACAAGTGCTGTTCCCTTCCAGTGTTGTGAATAAGATGTAGTTTACTCTCAACCTGTGAAGGAGAGATGATGATGATGATGATAATCTCTGCAATGATCAGTTCTTGGCTTCAGATTTTTTTGTCCAAAATGTAGTAGACAATATGAATGTTAAATTACCACTGGGCTGCTAAAGTCAACATATGTGATCTGTTCATGAGACAGAGAGCCTGCAGCCATGTTAGCAGCTCTGTGCAGATGTCCTTAGGCACAGTGGTGCAAACATGGCTAAAACGTAAGAATAAGCATAATCTGCATGTTGTGCCTGCGTGGTTTCCACAGGGATCACAACCGTGCTCACCATGACCACGCTGATGGTTAGCGCCCGCTCCTCCCTGCCTCGGGCATCGGCCATCAAGGCGTTAGACGTCTACTTCTGGATCTGCTACGTGTTTGTGTTCGCGGCACTCATCGAGTACGCCTTCGCTCACTACAACGCTGACTACCGCCTCAAAGAGAAGGCCAAGGTGAAGGCCAACAAGCTCAGCTCTGAGGTGAGGAAATCATTCCTGTCATGTACTCCCATCAGCAGATCACAAAGCGGCAGCTCCAGGGAGGGGAGTGTTGTGAGTAATGAGCCCGCCTTTCAAACATAGACCTGGGCCGGCGCTTCAAACTCCGGTGTTGACAAGCAGCCATCCCACTGACCTTCAGCAACACAATGCATCTCTATAGAGCACAATGGGGAAATGGAAGAGTTCCCTTCAGGGAGTAATAGTGACTCTCATCATATTGTCTGTTTGCTTTGCTGTTGATATACATCTTACTGAGGTATACCTTCAGAATAGGACATGGATGGAAAAATCTAATGGAATAATAGAAAGAGTAAGCAAAAAAGGGTTATAGGCTGCCAACAAAAGGAAAATGAGGGACATAGACAGTGAAGATGAATGAAGGGAGTGACATTGAAACGTACAGCGGGGTGATTTAAGATGCAGTGTTGATGTTGTAAAATTACAGTGACTTTAAAAACTTACCAATGATACAAAAAAAAAAAAAAACAAAACAGAGGTGGAACTACCTCCATTTACTCAAATACCTTACATAAGCACAATTTTTAAGTTCTTACTTTTCAAGCCAATTTCTGCTTCTACTCCACTACATTTCAGATGGATTTATTATACTCTTTAATCAACTACATTTATCTGTGTTAAGCTACAAATTGAGGTTTTTGCACAGAAAACATAAAGATTTTGCCTCTAAGTGTAACGGGTGGTTTTGCAGACCCAAGTGCAGTACGACCAGGAGACAGAGCAAAGTTCAGGAGCTTTATTCAAAGCGGAACAAACAGCAGACAGACAGACAGGCAGGAGATAAGTCACGGGTTATATTCCACTCTAGAGAGCGCTGATCCATCAGCAGAGCAGGCAGACAAAAACCAAAAGGAGCGAAGGCAAATCTCGTGGTCGGTGACAGAAGGCTGAGTCAGTTAACCGGGGCAGAGGCAAGGCGGAGAAGTCCAAACAAGCAGTGTCGGCAACGGGAAATTAGTCGGGGGAATAACGCTGGAAGGTCTGGCATAATGCGGAGAACGATCTAGCAGTGTGTGTGTGAGACTGGGGTTTAAATACTGCAGGGTGTAGGTGCAGCAGAGTGAGCAGGTGAGTGATGGTGCTGATGAGGTGGGTGTGGCAGACAGGTGCACTGCATGAGGTTGATTAGGTGAGTGAGGGAGAGTGTGGTGAGAGAGAGGGGGCTGGGCTGAGAGCTGAGAGAAATAGTGCAGGAAGAGTGAACAGGTGTGACTGTGACACTAAGGGCTCATTTAAACAACAACTTAGTCATTTTTCATACAAAACCATTTGTAACAATTTAAATACAGGACTTTTACAGTGTGGTATTAGTATTTTTACTTCAGTAGAGGATCTAAATACTTCCTCCACCATTGAATAAACCATAGTTTTCTTTAAACAATCAAGGCCTGATGACAGCTCTGAGCAGTTCGGGATTGTAATGTTTCATTGTCAAAAAATCAAAAGTGGCCGGGGCTAAATGTTTTAATTGCAAAACATGCAGAGTTACAAATGCCATGTCTTTAGATTTAAGAAATGTGTAAATAAAAAACAACAAATACTTCTATGATAAAGTAAAAGGAGGGTGAAGGTAAGAGGTGGTTTAACAAAAAATTGTAGGGCGTTCTACTGTTATCTATTGGGATTTTGAATGCTGAAAATAGTGGATTATGTAATTCTGAAATTATAAAACAAAATGTTCTCTTCCTCTCTTTTGTCTTTTGATATTTAGCAGGGTTTACTTTTCTGGATTCTTTACAGCAAGGCCATCAGGAGGCAGAATGGCAAACTAACACTTTTGCCTAATTTGTCAAATATTTGATGGTGAATAACTCAAAACTGCCCTTTGGCATGTAACGCCGCAGAAAGTGCTGACGTGCCTCTCTCTCTCTGTCTCCCCACAGTCCATAGTCAAGAACGGCAAACAGGCCATGGTTCTGTTTTCCCTGTCGGTCACTGGCATGAACCAAGGCGTGATGATTTCCAACCGCCACGGACGGCCCCAACGCTCCAGCAGCGAAATCCCCGGGGAAGGCGGCAGCGAGGAGTCCGAGCCGAGGAGGAGAAGGTCCAGGCAGCCGGAGGAGAGCACGGAGGAGAAGAAATGCTGTTCCAAGTGCGTGTGCAAGCCCATTGATGCCGACACCATCGACATCTACGCCAGGGCCGTGTTCCCTTTCACTTTCGCTGTGGTGAACGTGATCTACTGGGTGGCGTACACCATGTGAAGAGGAGGCAGCAGGTCTGTGTGAATGACTGCCATCCAGGGCTGTATATAAGAAACTGCTGGAGTTGTGCCACTTCAATGCTGGCAGACTGGTGCAGCTCAAATATACTGCAGGCCTCAGTAAAAAAAATAAAAATGACAAAAAATCTTCAGAAGAAGTTTTTGGGCCTAGAAATATGGAAATATGGTAATAATGGAAGTAGTTATGAGTTTAAAAAGTGTTACTGGACTTAAATAGAAATACAGAAATGTGCTGTATAAAGGCAAAGGACTGTGTTGCCTGTTGCAGGTTCACATAAACAGTGAGTACAGTTTAGCCAACAATCCAGATCCACACATGTCATCTGTTATATGAACTCAACACTGGACACTAAAACAACATATACTGCTTGAACACCTGCAGAGCTGACCACAAGCGTACATTTTGCAAACACAAATAAGCATAGTTGGCTTAACTAACTCAAAAGCAACAATCTGGAGTGAACTGCGCCTGTTATCTCGAGAAGCAAAAGCGCCGCCCAAACTAGAAGGATAACAAGATGAGGTGTACTACTATTCTGCATGGCTGATAGCTCACTCACCCTCTTCCCGCACCATCGCCGCCCCCTCTCTTCCTCTCCCGCCTTTGGCCCTCCACCCATTTTCTTTTCGATTCATTTTTCGTTCAGGACACCGTCTGGGGTGTCTTATCTCCTACTGCCAGTTCTGCCTTTTTCCTCAGCATTAAAGGACTTCCTCCACTACAGTACCTGTGTGCGTGTGTCTCTCTCTTTCTCCTGCTTCAAATGGTCACTTGAATCTGACATCTGAATGGATGTTGAGTGTGATTAAAAGAAAAGAAATGCCGAAATCTCTTGTGGGAGATGAAACTTTGTCAATGCAAAATATTAGCGGCAGTGAATATTATTTCAACAAAAGGGCTCTAATTTGAGGGATTATGAATAAATGACAAGGTCGAGATTTGGGCTCTTGATGAATAATTTTAGTCACTTTTTCTGAACTTGGAAATTGATTTCAGGATTATGGAGGAGTGAGAAAGCACCACTGTTTCCCAGTCAAAGAATGACCTAGTTTTCCTATTGGATTCAACATTACAGCATTGCCTTTATGATAAGTGCTCTCTTAGGTGTTGTGTCTTACCAAAATCTTATTTGATCCAATTAGAAGATATTGTATAATGCATAATGCAAAGTTCAAAAGTCTAATGCTACATCCACCAAATATATGGGTGTTATGCTATTTTAAGAAGCTTAAATGTAGAGGTTCTCTGACAACCATGAAGATAAATATCATAGCAAACCTGCCGTTACATTGTGATATTTCCTGTCTACAAGGGTGCATTATTTTTGAGGGTCACCAAAAGCATTAGGGTTTCATTCACTGGGGACTATTAATATACACCAACAAATGTCATTGTTAGTTCTCACAATAGCTTTTCATGGACATGGACTTGGTCAAAGGAAATTCTGGCCTAACAATTGGACTATAGAAAAGAAATCTAGCCTGTAAGTCTCATTCACCAGTGACAGACAATGCTCTTAAAATGGGTTCAGACTGCACCAGATTTGACTGTATTTAAGCAGTCTATGTCTGTTAGCCCTGTACTAAACGTATAGGTGTTAGCTGTAGCTATACACACAAAATGTGTGTAGCTTGTTGTGATGATGTGACAGCTCAGAGTCAGACTCTGACTGATCTTAAAACTTTTCTTTGTAATTATTTTTTTTGTTATTATTATTATTTTTTTCATGCCATAAAGCCTCAAGATTCTCAAACATTTTTGGCTCTTACTGACATGTCTGGACACACCTTAAAGCTAGTGTAGGTAACATAGGAGGTAACATAGGAGAAACCAGCAAGAGCAGATTAAAAATAAATGTCCAACAGAAAAACCGAGCCTAGTGTTGCCAACTCTTCTCAAATGAAAGAAGCAATTGCTCCAAAAGTCGCTAAATCTTCAGAGAAAGTCCCCAAAGCATTGAAAGCCCGTCCCTCAAAGACTGTTGCGTCAGCAATAGGTTTCTAAATCTTGGCAGCGACAACACAGCCTAACTCTATCCAAATATGGGGAAAAATGCTTGTGACCTGGTGTGTCACTCAAACAGGCCACATCCTCAATTATGCCTTTAGGACGTGTAAATTAACCTGTAAGTTATTAAAATAAAAATGTAACCCCCACGGCATGGACGGGGGGACTAGCAGGCTGTAAACATAGTTTCTGTTCCACCGTAGGGTGTTTAGTGGATTGAAGTTCCTGGACAGCATCGACCCACGCAGCGTCCTCATTCTGATGCAGTAGCCAGAACAAATATCCACACACTCCTATAGTGACTGCACAGGGGGGCATCAGCATCTCCAATACCTCTTGTTGCTCCATGTTTGTGTGCTCCATGAGTGCAGTGGCCAGGGAGCGAGGCTGTTATCAGGGCAAACAGTGCAGAGGCAGTGCAGGCATGGGTGGGACCTGGGCAGGGCTGGGTGCGCTCTGAACAGGGAGCGCGACAGGCCGGCTTCTCCCAGAGAGATAACTTTGTTCTGGGCCAGGAGAGATGACATCATGACGGATGGTGATGAAGATGTGGGCGCAGGGGGCAGGAAGCGTTATCTCCTACAGTGGCCCCGAGGGGACGGAGACACACACATACAGTTGTGGGACACACTACTGCTCACTGGTACTCTACTCCAGTGGACTTGAACAGCAGTCACACACAGGAACACACACACAACACACACACACACACACACACACACACACACACACACACACACACACACACACACACACACACACACACACACACACACACACACACACACACACACACACACTACTAACATGTCTACACATCCAGTGGGTCTTGGAGGTTTCATTTAAAAGGCAAGGCTTCTGTGACTGCTCTGGTATTGACATGTTCTACTGCACAGCATCCGAGAACGTTTGGGAAATAAACTGAAGAAACTGATCTGCACCAATCTCAGCGAGGAGTCCAGCCGATACTGTAGGTCTGTACTGCATGCCACTGCACTATACAAATGTAATACATTCTCTTCAAGGCATATAAACCTGTCAAAACAGAAGTCATAAAAAAGTTATTTGTTATTCCAAAAGTTTTTATAAATGAAGACAAACTTAATATATAATATGGAAATCATTTTTTATTCATTTAATATAGTAAGTGCTGACAGCAGACACATGCATTTATTTTCATTAACTTTTGCTTTTGGCTTGTTAGAAAGTGAAAAGGCTGTGACCCTTTATTAATGACTTACTAACATTTCATCGCTGTCTGGTTCAAAACCTTTAATCTCCATATGAGTTGCTTTATTGTGGGTGGCAACCCATTCTTTAGAAATTACGTTTATATACAGCAACAACAAAAATGTTTTGAAGGGAACATAAAGCCAACGGGATGATGTTTTGCTGGTAAATGTTGTTATTGAAAGTATCTGACAACTGCAGTGTTGACTGCCTGCTAGGAAGTAAGAAAAACAACTTTATTAATGACTTGCTAACATTTGTAACGGCAGACAGAGATCTTTCACAACCTGGCAAAAATGAATGGTCTGTACTTCATCTGTACAGTGTTAGCAAATGATGTTTTAACAATAAAATATAATTCCTGATACAAAGGGTGCCCTATAAGAAAGTGGCGTTGAAAATAGTACCTTTTTTTTTTTTTCTTTTTGTCTAAATTACATAGTGACAGTTCAGAAACAAACAGGAAACATGAGGAAAGAGACAAGGATGTGATTTGCAACAAAAGTCCCCGGCTGCAATGTAATGGTATGCATTTCGACTACTTTCAAGTCCTCAAGCCATCACAATAATCCAGAGATCAGATTCCATGCAAAGCCTCCTGGAGTTATTTAATTTTGACTGCAGATCAGTTTACACAAACATTATGAAATAGTTATTATTGATATGATAATGAAAGCTCAACTGGGGCTTATAACAAGTAATGATGGAGTCGGTTACATGACTGTTTACTAATGTTTCGTGGTTGGATTGTTTATTTTTCTGCCTGATACTGACAATTCTGAGTGAGTTTATTGCTTGAGTTTATTGCAAAATGCAATCAAATTGAAGTGGCCTTTGGCAATTGTCAATTCTATACTCTGCAAAAGTCTTTACTGTTGGACATTAAGTGTTCTGCAGTTAAACTATATGAGATTTTAAACAAAAGTTTTTATAAAGTTTTGCGAAAATACTGGAAAAGCCTCAGCTTTCATCAATTGTTCTGTTACAAAGCAAATGTAGCATATAAATAGGATTTTCTTCTTTACAGGTTTTCTGTGGTGCATTATGTGTCGCCTCCTGAACATCCTGCTGGCTCTGCTGAGTCGCTTCCTGTTTGCGGTCCACGGGGTGGTGACGGTGTGGCGTGTGGTGGCCGTTAAAGAGGAGCCGCTCTATTGGCTGCTGCTGACCGGCGTAGCTCTGCTGGGCGTGGAAATGGCTGTCACTCTGAAGTGCACCCGAAACGCAGAGTGGAAATGGTAACATTTAGGTCACAACAGTGTTAATATCAGGATTAGGCCGACATTTTGGTCCTTTATTAAAAAATGTCGTTGTCCAACCGCCATTCTGATTGCTAGCATGTTTCAATTTGCTTATTGGCACTAAACACAAAGTACAGCTTGGGCTGAGGAGATGTCCATAGTTTTGAAGGTATTGGACATATAAAAAAAATGTATATCTATAAATGCCTCTCACAAATTTCACAGCAACCATTCAGTTTTTGTTGAAATATTTCAGTTTGGATCAAAGCGGTGAACTTACCAACCAAAAACCCGTTTTATATATATATACATTATATCCCTATAAAGCCATGCTGCTAGTTTAAAATCTGCATGCATTGATTGCAGACATTGACACCACAATGTTAATAACATAATATTCTGATCCATTCAATCGAACCAACCTGCAGAGCAACTTCAATGAAGGCGTCCTTCAGCCGTTTAGTATTTCTCTTCCATAAGGTTGTGGGACTCACAAGAGACAAATAAAATAAAGTACATTTTTTGACTGTAAGTATAGATCAAGTTTCAAAAACGCTGGAGCCTCAATTTCCCATGATGTAATTCAATTGTGTCTCTTTGTAAGGCCATCCCTGCCTGGTAAAAGTAACCAAATGAACCCTGACAACATCTCCAGTGGGGGAAATTTCTCCGGCTTTACAAAGAGACACAGAAAACATTGTACAACCGTTTTCAGAAGATGAGTAGTTTAATTGGATATCTGTAAAATGTATCCTGAATCTGCTTCAGCTATGATACACAAAAATGTGTTTTTAGGCGAAATAAGCATGTACAAAACATCTTTTGCTCTTTTTAAAGCGCTGACATGAGCATTGAGGTGTTGTGAGCAGGATTTGTAGAGCTGTTTTGTGAGGGAGAGTAAATAACTTCTGAACACTTTACAACCCATCTGCTCCGGGTGGTGAGAGGCAGCTTGTGTAAGGCCTATAATATTCTCTGCCACTAAATTCTCTGTTATCCTCTGCAGCTCTTTCTCTCTCTCACTGTCTATCAAAAACAAATCTATTCCTCGGCGGTGTTATAGTCTTTCTCTGAGCTTATGTTCTGAGCCTGCCATCACATCTCTGTCACAGTCCCTCCTTTCCAGCGGCGGAGAAAATGTCTGCTGCTGGCTCAAGCCGTTCTGTCCAGCTGGATAAAAAAAAAAAATTTGGCTTGAGTAAACATAAACTGACACCAACCTTTATTACGCGAGTCTCCGAAGGACATGAGCGTTTAGTGTCACACCTCATTCAACATCAAGCTGCGTCTCATTCAAAAGCAGTGGCTCTGTGACACATACAGTGAACATCCACAGACGGAAGCTTTCTTCAGGCCTCTCTCTTTCTCATTGAGTCTGACTTTGAAGTTCTCTCCTCGTGGAGAAGGCTTTGCACTGTCAAGAGGGATTTGCATATATGATGAGAATAATTGCCTGTCTGAAATCCGATGCTTCTTTTGGAGAAAAAAAAGGGGGGACTCATTCTTCTTAAGCGGTTGGCAAATAAAAAATAAAATGATGTCCCTAAAAATAACCTACCCCTACCTTTCCCTGACCGCCCTCCCCTCTCCTTTGGCGACCCTCTTTTAGGTTCTCCCCCATGGTTTTCCTCTATCTCAGTACCGTCATCCCGTCCATTTGGTTCCTGGAGCTGAGCCTGCTGCAGTCCAAGCTGCCCCTCAACAATTCCTCAGGCCCCGAGCTTCATTTGCTGGCTCACATCCCGATCACAGCGGTAGGCGGCCCCAGCACAAAAACTGCCCTCCCCACCTCACCCTCCACGCAGCCACATTAAAAGCAACACCTGATATTAGATAAGATTTAAATCTAGCAAGGGGGTGGATAAACTATTAGTTGCAGGAAATGTGTAATTGACACAGTGAGATGAAGTCCAGATAGGCTCCTGCCCGGAAAAAAACTCTCAGATCTCTCCCCCTTCTGGGTTGATCTGAGTGGAGTTCCTTTCATGTAGGATTTGGGAACTTTTTTGCCCCATGGCTGTGCTCCAGGCTGGGTGGCTGCTTTTGAAAGTGGAAGACGTAGTGTTTCGGTAACGTTGTTAAATGTCAAGGGGTGCTGTGAGGATAAACTCAATGAACCCTGCCACAATGCGGAGCTGATTCACGGGTCACATCCAGAATAGGGGGGAGAGGTCTTGTTGAATGGATGATTGACAATACCGCATACCAAGATTCAAAATAATAATAGCTCTATGGATGATTGATCAAAGAGTAATTGCAATATCAATTAAAGCCAATTAGAATCCAAATGATATTCCCTGCTCTCTAACACAATCTGTGAAAAATGAATTGTCTGAACTTGACAAACGCCTCTGTTGTAACCAGACAGTGCTGTTTCCTTCAACCAGGCCATCGTGGAGCTGGACCCGGAGAACTGGGTAGCTGGCCTGGAGCAGACCATGCTCATAGTGTTGGTTCTGGGTCGCTGGCTGATGCCCAAGGGGGACATGTCCCGCGACCAGCTCTCCCAGCTCCTCATGGTCTATGTGGGACTGGGCGCTGACATCCTGGACATCTTCGACACCTTCAAGGAGCCTGAGGTCAAAACCAACCAAACGGTTGTCTACATGGGCCTTGGCCTCTTCTCTTGGGCGCTCATGCAGTTCCCTCTGGTGCTGACCCAGACACAACTCCCAGAGGGTGAGCCTCAGCAGAAGAGTGTGGGTCAACTCACCTGCCGCCCTGCTGCTCCATCGTCCTTCACCTCCTGCTGCTCCAGCGAAGTATGGAGCTTGCTGCTCACTGTGGGCCTCCAAGATGGCCCGTTTCTGCTTTACCGGCTCTACCTCATGGTCCAAGAGCAGGTGCTCAACCAGCTGATGATCTTCTTCACCTGCAAGAACATCCTCATCGTCCTCTTGGAGCTTTACAGGATCTTTGTGGTGCAGTGCGAGCAGCGGGTTGGGGGATCAGGGTTGGGGAGGTGTTCCGCTCTGGTGCTCCGGTGTCAAACCAAAAGGGGTGGGGAAGAGGAGGAAGAGGAGGAGGAGGAGGAGGGGGAGGAAGCAGGTGGAGAGGAGCAGAGCTGTCATACAGACACAGAGAGGGGCACTGGGAGGGAGGAAGATCAGGAAGATGCCCAGGTATAGAAAGGCTCAAAATGCCGTGAGGCATGACTTTAGCCCTTCGGGGGGAGGACGGCTTTCACACACCAAGAGAAAAGACAGACCCATCTGCAATCTATTGCATCTCAGCCTCGCTCAGAGACAGTCTGGGCTCTCTGGAGGTTCAGTGACTAGAAATAGACCACAAGAGAAGAGAATAAGTCCCCACTGAAAAGATCAGAGAGGAATTTATGCAACCCCCTTTGATAAAACCTTTCCAAGAAGTGGTGTTTCAGTCAGAGGAGGTTTCTGTGCTGAAGAAAAACTAGCTCCACGAGTTTAGAACAAACTGTCAATCTCTTTGATACATGAGAGCATTAACAAGATAGCTGGAACCAAGTCGCATTGCTTTATGCTCGATTTTTTTAATCGACAACAGCTTGTGGTGATCTCATTAAGTAGTGCATGTGCATTTTTAATAAAATGATTGTAAAGATGATGACTCTGACAGGAGACACTATGTGGATTGTGTGAATATGGCAGAGAAAGATGATGATACATGCCTTGCTTAATTAATAACCATTTTCTAATAAAGATACTTCAGAAAAGCAATGTGCTGTTTCATTTTTACTTACTCTGATCACCATGAGATGGCAGTGTTGCCAAGTCAACCACAGCACCACACAAATGTAAAGTGTTTACTTGATTGGAACATGCATGCCTGGTACATAGAACAAAAATAAACCTGTGAGACAGCAACACAGGAGCACAGTTGCAGTGCTGAACTTCCTCATTTGTTGGTTTTCAAGAATGGAAATCTTCTCTATGATACCTCTCCTCTGATTCAATGAGGAAGTTAGGCATTGAAGAATTAATACAAGCAATTTAGTCACATTCCGGCTGCGGCTGTGTAATGAATAGTCAGATGAAGGCAATCTAGAGACACCTAAAAGAGTATAACAAGTAGGAGGAGAGAGAAGAGGTTTGCTTCATTTTCCAAGGTCCATTTTCCTCTTGAGCACAATCAGCCCTGTTTGAGAGCTCAGTGCATTTTTATTACGTCTGAAAAAGCACACTCGTGATTATGTGGGAGTTGTTCGAGTTTAACATAATTCGCTCTCACTTTCTCTCTTCTGAGAGATGGAAGGTGCTTTGGAGATATACCTCCACAGCCCATAAAAGCGAGAGGGCCTCTTTTGAGAGTCCACAAGGGCCGAGAAATGTTTTAAGCCGAAGCTCTGGGTCTTGAGGTTTCAAAGTACTTCAGAGTGTGGACCATCAGCCGCAGCGCGACCCCCCCCCCCATCTCCCATCTCACCTCGATCTAGACAATACCTCTCCTGTCAAACGAGGGCTTGGACGCTGCCCCTCCTGCATTTATGGATGATCCTCTCTGTGTCCTTACACAGCGTTGGGCAGGCTGGGGATCGAAGAGCATTGACAACAGCGAGCATTTCAAACAGAGACCTTTCCTGCGCTGCCATAGCTGTATCTGTGTCCATCAAATTGCTGCAGCCGAGGCTCTTTGTTTTCACTGAGCTCTCAATGAAAGATAGGCAGAAACATAAAGAGAAAAGGGAGGAGACAAAGAGTATTTCTGTTTCCTCTCTTTTGTACGTAATATATTATGAAAATACATAGAATATGATCAAGAGTTTCTAAATTGGCGACAGTAGGCTTCTTCCACACGATTTGCTGGAGAGCACTACTTTATTTCCTCTGTTTCATATGTGTGGCAGCACTTTGGTCTAAATTATTTATGGTGGAGCCAACTTCTCAAAGAAAGAAGAGAAAAATTAATGGAGAGTCCCCCATTGAGATGTTCTTTCTTCCCAAAACATAATGCTATCTAGGCTCCTAGAGTGCAGGCTAATGCCCAATTCACAAAGTCACTCCCAGGCAAATGACATCAGGCAGAGCCAAGACGAGGGCGCTTCTTCTAAGCACCTGAGTTTTGGGTGAATCCGATATTCCCGTGACAACGTGATGTGGGCAATACAAAAGGGGTGATGAAAGAGCCGCTTGCTTGTGAAGAGAGTCCTTTTCCTCTTCAGATTAACTGCATGCTTTAACAAGATTGTGTGGGCATGTGGGAGGATGGGGATGTCAGCTGATCCATGGGCTGCCCTACATAGATAGAGAGAGAGAGGAAGAGAGCGTGGAAACTCAAAGGCTGCAACTCCACTGCACATGGATATGAAATAAAATAAAAATAAGTCAACTCTCACAAGCCCTCGACTGAAAAAACATCTGCTCACACGGCGAAGAGTGATGCTGCCTCCAGGTGCTGCTTAAAAGTTCCTATATGTAAATCTCCGATTAGATCAATTCATTAAGCCAAATATGACATTGTTTCCCACAATATCTTTCAAACCTGCCTATACGATCTTGTTTCTGAGGCCAAACTGTACATATCATTTGATTGGAGTGATGTGAGTATTATTAATGCTGGTTTTGTTACAGTATGGTGCTCCATTAGATTTTTCTTGGTTGCTGCTCTACCGAGAGACCAACGTTTAGACTCATACCTTGCAATGGTGAAAATCCCAGATGCAACTTGTTGCACGTTCAAGTGTGTTTCCTTTGGAAATACATTAAAATACAAAATGTACCCACTTTTATTGCTTTGTAGTGCCAGGTATGGCTTAAATCAGCAGCGGGCCCAGGGAAAAACTGTACCTTTAAAGATGCAATGTGTAAGATCTTGCCAGAATGTTAGTTTAAACATGAAAAAAAGTATTGGTGTGAGTCAAACATGTGTGTGTATTGTGTTGCCTCGATATTTACTAAAAGGAGCATGATTACCAGCTAGTTAGTAAGTTTGAATATATTTTAATTATAGAGCACCTTCTTTTAACACAGGATACAGTACAAAAAACACAAATACCAAGCGCAAAGTGCATACAGGAAAAAACAATAATCAAAACACATTCAAACGCACTTAAAAACGCAGGAAGCATAGAGCAACTTGTTACCACACAGATCTTTGACCCTTGACCTTAAAAATAATTAGAGAATTATAAATAGTCAACTTAAAGAGGTGGATTTTTGAATATTTTTTTAAACAAACCGAGATGTAGATGATCACGCTGAAGGTACAGGGTCTGTGACTTTTTTTCATAAAGTTTGTTTATTTGATTAGATCCAAAGTGTCATACATTATATGACCCCGACTTTCAATTTGTCCTCCCCGCCAACGGTCGAGTACTTTGCCCAGAGGAAGGTGGGTGGCAGTTTCTGGAGACAGACTCTCAGCTAGAGGTTAGCAGTTAGCTCACATTCAGCCAGCGCAAACACAGCGGGATGGTGTAGCGCTGGGTCTTGTCTGTGCCCGATTCGTTCCAGCTGCCACAGGAAGACCTGTCCCTACTCTGCCTCTGATTGGCTACAGCCACCTAAGCGCTGACGTTCCACTAGCTAAGATCCTAACTGCGCTTCGACCTACACAGGCCCGGGAGGAGTTACTTTATGATCATTTTTTTTACAATTTTCGCAATTTATCATGTCATTTTGAGGCAAGAAATCACCTTTGTAAATTTCAAATATTTGCAGTTTTACTAAGTTTACTTACTACTTACTGATATATCATTATTATTATCATAATAATAATAATAATAATTATTATTTAATTAAAATATAATAATAATATTATTATTATTATTACAAGCGTGTCTCATAGATAGTCTGATAGTAGAACAACTTTTAATATTTAATTTGGAAAGATCCAGGAGAGTCATAGAGGAGAGCCAGGGCCAGCAGAGCACGTTGGGGGTGAATGGACATTGGAGGCAGGCTGATATTGGAGGCTGGCTGATAGCGTGCATGGACCCTCACACTTACAGCCCTCCCTCTGCTTCTCCAACATGCTATGGGGCCTTTTCTTGAATCTTAGCCACCTGTCTCTATCCCACAGCCTCTAAATCGCCTCAAGCAAGCCCCACTGTGCTCTGCTCCTCTGCTACCGATCCTCCTCGTGTGGAGAACTCAGCGAGCTCCATTGTGCTCACAGCGGAGTGCGTGAGGCTGGCTGGCTGGCCGGCATCGACCCCCGAAAGGCGAAAGCTTCCAGTAAATGTAGGGGCATATTTTCGACTATCCATCTTTTTTGGTAATATTGCCAATATTATAAATCTATAATTTATCTCTATTTAGATTTATCTTTTTAAAATGTATCAGAAGTGAGTTTAATGATAAAAAAAACCATACGGAAATTCTAAAGATAAAAGTTACCATTCTTCAGACCGGGTGAACCTCTTCGGACTAGGGGAACACAAACGTAAGTTGCCATGGATGAGTCGCTCTTACCCGACTTATGTGGTTTGAAGCGCCAGTTAGCATCATGGCTAGGCCAATGTTAGCGTTTAGCAGCAAGTAGCCAATCAGAGGCAGAATAGGGGCGAGTCTTCCATTCTATGTGGGCGGTCCCACACATGCGAAGAACGGTTCAGGCGATGACAGGGAGCGGTGCAGTTTTCTCCTGGTGGCTGGGAGGACAATACGGAAATATGAATGAGTTGTTGTTCCTTTCACTTTGGATTCAATGCATAAACAAACTATAAAAATGTACACGGACCGCACAGCCCATATTTAGTGTCACAGTAAACACAAACATGGCTAACGTAAACTATAGGCTGCATCTCACATGAGTTATCTCCATGACAACAGAGCAAAATGTCTATACTATGAGATGTGGGTAAAAGCTCTGGATAAAGCCTTAAAAAGGACCAGCTACTGTATCTTAAATTAAGGATGAAATGAACATTAAATCCAATTGGCACAAACTAATAGCCACACAGTCAACTTGGTTCCTTCGATGCCCCAGAGTGTTTCTGGGGGCAGCATTCAGTCAAGTCTTATGTGGTGGTGGTGGCCTGTTTTGTTTTCTTTAAAAGAATCAAATAGCACAGAAAACTTTGCAGAAGCCGAATGAAGTGGATCAAGCATGCAATTGATGTTTTGATTCATCCAGAATTGTGTGAATGTAATCAAAACTGAGCATCCTTCAAGGACTTCAAGATCTTCCCCAAATATGTACTCACAAGTCATATCTACACTGATATTATAATAATACAAAGGCAAATAGCAAGTGATACTATAAGACTCAAATTTGGTGTCTAAAAAATCATCATAGAAAATGATTACTTGCCATATTTAGACATGATTCCCACTTTGTATTATTAATGTAAACGAGAGAGACAGAGAAAGAAATTCAATCAACATGAGCAGGTGCATTTTTCATAATAGCATGAAGCTTTTTCACCACATGCCACAATTTCCCCTATTTTGTGTCAACTAATCAGGAAGTCCAAACACACCAAGGTGCGCCTCATCAGCTTCCGATCCAACAGATAAACCTGTCAACATGCCACTGAAACGTTACAGAGAGGAGGAGTGAAAACAAAAGGCAAACTTCAAATGAACTCCACAACTTTCTGACAGCTAGCTGAGGATCCAGACCGAATGCATCACCATGGATAGCAAAATAATGAGCTTTACTTCACTGTTCAGAGGGATGTTACATGACTGTTTTGTTTTCACATAGAATAGGCTTTTGACATATAGTCAACAGTGTGATCTAGAGCTGCCATTAAGGACTAATCAACGGCAAATCATCATCTAACTTTCAAATATGTTAACTTCTCTGGACGTAATATTACCATTCCTCCCTGGACCAACATATCCTTGGTCAGCCATGTGGTCTTCTCCCAGTCAGTGGCACCTAAAGCCACATTAATTACCTTCTTCTATAAATGAGGAACATCACTGCTCCTCAAGGAGCTCCATATTCTATCCTAAATAGTGCAGATGTCCTGCAGAGTTGTAGTATTGGGTTTAAGGAAGCTGTAAGACAAACATCTGGCTGTTAACATTCATTATGATGAGTTTACATCCAAAATTATATGATTTTTCTCTGTTCTTTGATACTCCATTCACCGTGGAGGCATACGAGAAAAAAACAAAGTTTATTTAAGAATACAAGTAAACACGGGATGATTAATTATTATACAAATATTTTGTGGGCAAAGTATTCTATAATCCCAATCTCATCACAATCAGATGCAGAGTGCTCCAATCAGAGACTGGACAGGAACTAATTGCCAAAGGTAGGGGCAAAGTCAACACCTGTTGGGTGAAGATCAGGGCGTCTGTGGCCTCAGAGGTAAAGTGAGTCGTCTTCCATCAGTTACATCTGTGCCATCGGTGTATGAATCTGTATGAATATTAATTAGTTTAGTGCAGTTGGCATCTGCATGGTAGCCTCTGCCATCAGTGTATGGATGTGTGTGAACGGGTGAATGAGGAGATGTAGTGTACAGCCAGAAGACTGGAAGGGCCAAGTCAGAGCACCTAAAGCCACGTCATACAAATGGAAGTCCATTTACCGTAGAACCGTTGAAAAACACCTCTCTGGGAGGAAAGGTGTTGTCGATCCGTCCTCTCATTTTCTGAATTAATTTGCTCTGATAAACTTCCTGATCCAAAGTAAAAAACAAAGTTGGAGAAGAGAAGGTGTCTGATTATGTCAACATGTTGTCCCTCAGTCTTATTTATATTCATTTCATTTTCCTCCAGTGTTAATTGCTTCTGTAACCAAATCTATGCAGAATGCAAAAGTGAGCGATGAATATGAAGTCCCTTTCTAAACCGGGCATTTTGAATTCCTACCCACATGGCAGTTTTGAAGATATCTGCTCCGGCAGTTAGCAGTTTAGTCAGTCAATCTCAGGCCACAGAGGATGTATTGTTGAAATATTAATTGGCCGCCTTCTTTGCCATCCCCCTAGTTCCTCTGAGCTGGGAGAGCTGCCACTTTACCCACTTCCAATCTACAACATGGCCTCCGGTCATGGGGGCCAAGGCCACGTCGGGACACCAGATCTAATGAGGAAATACAGTCGACTGTCTGACCGGGCGACATAATTAGGGCAGTTGAGAGCACTCGATGAACAAACCTCGATGAACAAGTGTAGCTTGAGCCATATGCCTAGCGATATCCCCGCAGTGTGGTGCTGATGCCCTAATTCTGTCCTCCATACAAGGGGACTGAATCCTCCATATTCGTTTGCAGTGAAAGACTGGTACCTTCATGTAATATTCACTGTGGGTGCCAAATGCAAAGAGCATCATATAAAGCAGTGGTGTAAAGTTGAACTTGAATTTAAATAATAGAAAATGAGAATGTATTCCAGTTCACTGGCACTACTTTACTCTATCCTTTAAATAAACATTTACGGTATTCAAATTTAAATAACAACAACAATCTTTCCATATGGGATGACCATAACTAAGGCTCTGCACACCCCACGGGTGTTTTAAGTTAATTCGGCTGGTGAGGCCTCTATATCACGTTGATGTTGGAGTGTACGTGATGCATTGGCTCAATAAGAATGACAAAGGTGCAATTTGTTCACCATAGCAGGTGCAAAACAGAAGTACGTAAATCAAAATGTCTCTGCTGCTAACTTCATTTTAGACACCGATGCAAAAGGAAAATGGCACAATCCAGCTGGCTGGATCTCAACCACACTTGTTACAATTGTTCTTTCAAATGCAGGTTGTAGAAGCAGTGTTTCTTTTTGATACTTCCATTTGGAGTCATAAAAGCCAGAAAATGTAATTTGCTTCACATAGGGGCTTCAATATCCTTTGAAACAAAATTTTGAAAATCGCCAACTAGAGACACATTAGATGTGACATTTTAGCTACTGAGAAGCCAACCTAAGAGAAGAAGAGAGTTTTCTTTGTCATTTCAATTCAGTCAGTTTTCTTGGAAACAGCATTGAGTAGGGCATCAGAGGAACTGTGATGAATGCTCCTGGGTGAAGCTAAACTTTATGAAATTGGTCGTGCACCCTTAATGGTGGTTCTAAACACCAGTCTGCGCTAGGGAAGTGTTTCGGCATGAAGCAAACAGTGTGCATATAACATACATAGTATCATTTGGCTCCCTTCCTCACTCTGACAACCATAATAAAGGATGACATCTTGTGAAAAAAATCCCCCAAAAATTAGTAACGTGGTCTCCGAAGGAGGTCAGGCTCTGATATGACCTGTTATGTGAACATGTAATGTGCCAAAGAGAAGGCTCGATAGTGAGAAAATGCAATCACTTCACTTTACATGCGTCTTCATTGAACTGACAGGCTTAGCTGAGGAAAATGCCCCTGGCTTTAATGGCACCAATGGCCTATGATGTTGGGGGTTCTAAGCGTGTGTGCTTATGTGTGTAACCAAGGACTCCTTAAGAAAATAGAAATATAAAAAAAAAAGGAGAAAGCAAATGAGTGATGTAGTCGCTTGCAGATTGAACCACGCTGTAATGGCACAAGTGGTCCCAAAGTGAGCCGATATAATCAATGGAAGCATCTGAAAGAGGACAGGCTGTTCCCTTTAATGGCTGGACCAATGAGCTGTGTTACAGACATGCTGTCATAAAGATTAGACACCCAAAGCTGTTCTCATTACGTCTTCTCTCTCCCTAAGCTCCGTCCTCTTTAGACCTTCATTAAAAAAGTATTCTATGAAACCGTAATTTACCGATCAGTGAGTGTATGACTCTGTGTGTGTGTGTGTGTGTGTGTGTGTGTGTGTGTGTGTGTGTGTTGTGTGTGTGTGTGTGTGTGTGTGTGTGTGTGTGTGAGGCAGAATATCGTGGCAGCGGCCCATTGCCTACCGCTGAATGACGAGCGGGGCTTTCAAGGTGCATTTCATGAAGATTGAAGCACCAAGTGGTTTGGCTAAGCGGACAGAAAATAGCCGCTGTCATTTTGGTCCCGGGAAAGCAATCTGCTGTCTGATAAGACGCAGTGCAGGGCTCTCTTACATGCTCCTCTCGGTACTTGAAGAACTCTTGAATCCTGTCATCCGCAAACGCAAATTTTTTAAGGCAATATTAAGAAACGACTCAGGCTGACTGTATCACAGAAAACACTGTTGCAGCACCACGTTCAACCAGAAGCATGTCTGTGCATTTATAGCCCTCTCCATGATCATCTGCCATTGATTGCGTGGTAGATTGTGTTGTGGGCGGGTTCTTTCTCTTGGTTTGGTTTACATAATTACATTATGTAGGACATGGGCAGCCAGAAGCACTTTTCCTCTTTGGAAGACTTCAGAGAGTGAATGGAGCAGATCTATTTCAGGAAGTGGGTTAGTGGTGAGGGGAAGATGCTTGATTCAGAGAATAAACACATATTTTACACATTAGGATATTTGTTATTGCACCATGCCGCCCCTGGTGTCCCTGCATCTGTAGATAGTGAGATATAACCATATCAGGCACATCTCAGCCTGGATGAAGCCGCTACATTGAGTGCACTGTATGTTTACTTCTGTATTCTATATTTCATGCATTACATTCAGACCCATGCGGAGGATACTTTGGCAGCATGCAGGGATGCAATTATCAGGTTAACAACTTCCACTGTTAGTAGCTCCGTCTTTTGAATGCAACAGTAACAGCTTTAAGAAATACAGAGAAGGTTTGCATTTACAAACTTGGGTAGATTGATATCTGGAGGCTGGACAATATTAGCCTAGCTTAGCTTAAAGACTGCTATCCTGTCTAAGTCCAACTTGAGAAAATACACCAACCAGCACCTCTTCAACTCACTAATTATTATGATCTCTTGTCTGTTTAAAACAAACATGAACAGATATGTAAAGCATTCAAAATCCCACTTAAGTATATGTATTATCAGTTAAATATGACATATTACCATATATTACATTACATGATTGTTAATACTGATGTGTCACTGCATAAATAGCATTTGAATGTCCTATCTTGAGAATGTGAAGATATAATTCCACCCCTGAACTAGAGTAAGTAGTAGAAGAGAAGTGGAAGTAAAAAAAAGCACCTTATTTTTATCGTCACATACATATACGTACATACATGTACGTACATACATGAACTTTGACCTCTGCATTTAACTCAGCCTAAGCACTTAGAAGCAGTGGGCTACTGTGAAGCGCCTGTGGAGCAACGTGGGGTTCAATGATTTGCTCAAGGACACTCGGTAGACGTATAAAGTAGCATAAAGGCTTAAAGCTTTATGCTAAGCTAGGCTAAACCCCTACAGACCCCAGCTATGCACAGAAATATGATTGATTTCGACCTTCTTATCTCACCTTCTAGATAAGACCTATGACCCAAAAATGTGGAGCTTTCTCATCATACTCAGCACAACTTTATATTAAAATCCCCAAAACTTACTGTGCAGTTTAATCAAGCCAAGCAACCATCACATTGAACTAGAATGATGTTGAGATTGAAGTAAAACCCAAATAATCTGTCGGCATTAATTCAGTCATAGCATTCTTAATGCGCCGCTGAAGTATTATTGGACTTGTCCTTGAAACCCACTTACTGTGAATTGATAAAGCATATTCTTTGTTATGCCTCACTCAAAGAGCCTCCCATGCAATTGTACTACGGGCTAAGACCTGATTTCCATTTCCACCGCACGATAACAGCCTCGCCTCACTCTTACCGAGCGACAGACGAGGATAAAAGCAAAATCAAAGCCAGTCAAAAACAATTTGACAAGCTAATGGGTTTGAGGGGCTCGTGTTCTACGCCCATATTCCTCTAACATGACATCGCATGCTGCTGTACACAAATCCCACCGTTAACCGTTTGTGCTTTGGTGATGTGTTCTGCACTAGTTAATGCCTATTAATATGTGTTAAATCATAATTGATAGACTGGCTTTGATGTACCGGGGAGTGCGTACATGCTTAAAAAAATATCCTTTGAAGGCAGATCCTTCAACATCCCCCCGGTGAGCTCGCCAGAATCACAGAGGAAAGAAGTGGTAGCTACAGCTCAGGCAGGAGAGCCACTCAGTAATGTGGCTGTCCTGCCATCCATCCCCGCTCCAGCTCTGGCTCCCCACAAAACAAACAAAAAATAGACAACCAGGCCTCATATGTCACTGTCAATACTGGCCCACATGAATCCAATATGTACAGCAACGAGAGACTTTGTTCAGACAGATTACTTGGCATTGGATAACAAGGGAAGTGGTTCCGAGTGCATGTGTGCATCAGCATGTCACCGCTCTTCTATACAGGGAGTGAAACCTGAACAGCACAAAATTTATTCAGGAGTATACACAACGTACATGGACAAGAAGCAGGAAAAGCAGCATCCAAGCTTCCCTTACAAAATGAATTGTTTCTTAAAAGGACATGCTGCGATTTTCGCCCCACAGCTAAATAAAAGATTGCTTAATCCAAAACAGAAGCGTTTTTTTGCTGATCCTTTGTTTTTGAACAAATAATTGTATTAGCCTACGTAGCGCCTCGGGATGGAAGGGAGGCAGAGAGAGAATGGAGAAGAGGGAGGGGTGGGGGGCAGCATCAATATAAATGGGAATATAAAAGTATGTAGTGAAATCATCAGCAGCTCTAATTTGGTCCCGGTGAGACTTTCAATCACCAGCAGACACATAAGTATAGACGGACAAAAAGAAATGAGCAGGGATTAGCATTAACATTTCCATTGATTGGATCTCAGTCTAATCAGAAACCCTGCTGAACCTCAAGTAATATGAACATCAACACCACACTAAATTGCAATAACTACAGTGCAGTCTGTAAGTATTAGAACAGTGATGCAGTATGTTTTTCCTTGTGTTGGCTCAGCACAATGAGGTTTAAGTTCTTTGCTTTTCTCACATTCCTCCGCGGTGAACCAGGAATAAAAAAACTGAGTAAATCCTTGACGAATTGAAGTAAACAGGTGCCGCATTCAACAGCGGCTAAACCATATCAAAACATGCATTTACAAACTCTCCCACAACTCCTGCAATATAATAAGTCTCATTTATCCACTCATATGCTCACTGCTTCCCAAACACATCTTCGCTAAAAGCTTACTATTCAAAACACTTCAGACGAGAAGTGTTTTTGCACAAGCAGGAGGGTGTTTATCCTATTTTAAATAGTAAGGTTATAGCTAATATGTATGTTTTTGCAAAGTAGTGAGCATATAAATAGATAAATGAGACTTGGTGTTGGATCTTTATAGTTTATACTAGACTATTTTAACTATAAAAATTAAATTAATTAAATTATGATGGAGATGGGTGTCCTTTTTTCAGGGTAAATCAAATGACATCGTTTTTATTTGATTCATTCTTTGGACAAAGGTGTTTTTTGGAATTAGCTCTCTGAATCTTTGGCATGCACCTCTCCTGGATGGCCTTCTCTTACTCAGGGCCCACCCACACCAATATTGATTTTAGCTGATTCAGCCAAGCAGAAATATAATCATAAAGATGTGGGTAATAGCAGACAAACTCTTATAGTTGTTGTTTGTTCAGAGTCGGCTGATGAATTTCACTGGCCGCTCTACTGATAAGCTCCTCAGCGGATACGCGTTGCTCCAAATAACACAGCCATTGTCACCAGTTAGGGGTTAGGCAAAGTTTGGGAGAACAAACAAGAGTAAAACAGGTTAATTTTACTTAAAGAGCCAGTATGATTTGGCGGCATCTAGCGGTGAGTTTGCAGATTGCAAGAACCATGTCGCTGAGCTAAAAACACATAAGGTCCTATCTGAAGCCAGTTTTTTTTGTTTTTCACCGCTCTGGGCTACTGAAGAATCCTAGCAGACTATGTGAAGAAGACGGCTCCTTATGTAGATATAAGGGTCTTATTCTAAAGCAACGAAAACACAAAGATTCTTATTTTAAACTAAAGAAAACATACTTATCAATAAGACATTCCATTTCAGCCAGTAGATCCCCCTAAATGCTACACACCAGCCCTTTAAAGAAAAGTGAAATTAAATACTACAAAACCAAAAGGGGGTAAAGCAACGGGAGAGAGACAGATTGGCTGGCTGCCACAAGCTAATACAGAGTAATCAGAGACTCAGTCGGGGCGAGCTGAGTCTCCCCGACCACCTGACACCAGCCTCCAGGCTCCTGCAGTGAGAGGCCAAGCAGTCACGGGAGAGGGACGTCACACCATCATGCGTGCGAAAAATATGAAGTAAAAAGCAGCTCTTTAAGCAGTCTTAGGCTATGTTAGCATCATTATCACGTGGCCATCATAGTGGGAGTTGATGATTGACAGCACATCAGGATGTGAAGTAGAAGTGTTGGACTCTGGTGCCAGAAGAGGAAAAATGGAGTTCTACCGTGGTTTCAGTTTACTATCAAGCATCTGCTTTTAGAGCTTATGTATTTGCTTTGTTGTGATCTTTGTTTGCCATTTTAGCGTCCATACCTTGAAGGTTACAGTCTGTTGTTGAACTGTTGTAAATGTGAGGGCAACAGATCTCAGCTCCTAGTGAAGTCCTCCCTGAGCCATTAGGAGTGAGTGATCTATGGCCCAACCTACCCACTACTCATATATTACGGCCATTTTGTGTCAAATTCTTACTTATTGCCTCTTTAAAATGGAAATACCAATTAAACCTCTGATATGAAACCAGCAGCAGTACAGCTTCAGTGTATGACAGAAAGCAAATATTACCTCAGTAACACAACACTTTAGGGATTTTCGGATTTTCATAGCCGAGTCGGACCACAGAGCTTTTTTCCCTTTCTTCTTCTTCTTTGTTAAGCGGGAGGCCCATCAAAGTTTGATGAGAGATTTGTTTTCGATGCACTTCATACAGCTCCCGGTTTTGTGTCGCTCCGGTGCACACGGCGGAGCTCCCTCACTGGATGATCTAGTGTAACACTTAAAAGTCGGCCGACTGGTTTTATAACCGCATTAATCATTGTTGCTCTCGTACGCTCGGCGAACACCCTCAGCCACTTGTGGAAGGGAAGAGCGCAGCAGGGCTTTTCATGAATTAAGACCCAAGCGGGCCAGAGGCCAGTCGAAAGCACGACCCGCTACCCTGCATGATTTCCCCCTGTCGCCTTGCTATGAAGTTTTTTCTCTGGCAGTCTGACATGAGATTATCTCAACATCCCTAATGTTAAGTGGACAGGGGATTTATGTTATAATTGTTCTCGTAATTTTGATGGAATTAGTACCGTACAACAGAACAAAAGGCACACAGGCAGATGAAATGATGGCTGACATGCTGCACTATTTGCAGCATGTCAGTCATCATCATGGAGGGCTTTCTTTATAGTTCACATGTCTGCCATGTTTCCTGAGGAAGGAGGAGAGAGGAAACTCGGGAGAGATATCAGTGTCTCCATATGACTGTCAGTCAGTCTGGAACAGTTTCCCATTGTTGTTCCTTGTACAAATACTACGATTGTCCACATAGACATGCTTTGCAGGAAAACACACATTGATAACCTGTGCAATAGACTGCAGCAGAGGCTTTACTCCCTCAGGCGATTGAGGCCGTATGAAGCGTGCCGCCACATCATGCTGATGTGCTACCAGGCAATCCTAGAGCGTCATAAAATATGGAATTGCAGCAACCTACCGGTGCAGTATGAAAGGCAGTATGCAGCTTGTCAGTATGCACGGTACAGCTATAGGGAAGAAAGACTATGAGGCCATACAGAGCATGCACGAGTAAGAAAAGTCATTGCAGACTCTCAACATCCTCTCATCTCTGAGTACCAACTTCTGCCATCAAGAAGAAACTGTGTGCAAAACCAAAGCGCTTGAAGCTGTCTTTTGTTCCTGCCAAGCACTTTAGCACTGTAATCTGCCGTGTTGTCAATTTAAATTATTGCTGTACATTTAAAGATGGTTTCCTGTTGTTTGTGACGTTTTTTATTTAAAAGCAAAGGACTGTAACACTGTCCCCAAGATAAATATCACCCCTGGGATAAAAAAAAGTTTAAATATCTATCCATCTATTCTATTTTTTGTACATTTTCAATTAAAAAAACATACTTGGCTGAGGTCAAAGTTGGCGTATCAATGAAAAAAAAATGCAACAAAGTGCAAGAGACAGAAAATGTTGGCGGGCGAAAACATATTCTCATCATAACTGATCGAGTCAGCAATGGGTATTTATTCAAACACTTAAAATGGCAAATGTAAAAAAAACTTTGATTGCATTTCACATCCCGTCTCCTACCAACAGCAAATGCTGATCTCTGTGAAGCATGACCACCATCCCTTCTTAACTTAATACGTTTAGTTTGACCTCAACATAACCAATCATCAACCATAGAGTTGATTGGATTCACAAAACATTTGAGTGGATAAATGACACATCTCAAGCATTTTCAAAGCACATGTATTGGCAATGCATCCTATGTGTGGGACACACACAGGATGCACTGGGGTCAGATACTTTCTACCATTCTCTGACCCCTTTTTTCAAGTTTTATCTGCCTCTCTCAGTTTTTGCAGCCCTTTTTTCACCCTGAAAATAACCAGACACCCAAATCCCAGCCTGCAACAACTGTGAGTGCTCCTGTTTGTTGCTCCCACAATGTCATAAGTGTGAAGTGAATCCCCCTGCCTGCCTCCAACAACATTTCACCATAACCAGAAAAGCAAACAGGGGCACTTATTGTGCTCTGTGTGGAGTCAGAACCTCCACTGCCTGATTGGCACCTCATTTTCTCAGCCTAATGGAAGGAGGTGGGCCCTTGGGTGAAGGGAACCACGCAGATGCATTGAGTGAGTGACAGGCCGGCTACATTGTTAGAGACAGTCCCCCGGCCTTGACTTTGTTGTACGCCAGGCGCTCAAACAAGGCCGAATCTTTTAAAGATGTAGAAGGAAAAGCTTCTTAGTTGGGTGGAGTTGATTTATTTAAGGTGTCATGATGCCCTTTTTTGTTGTCAGCGGTAAGCTCTTTGAAAGTGGAGTAGGTTAAATGAAGCAAATCTACTAAAATGTGAGCTTAAATGTGCTTAAAAGTGTGATGCATCCAGAATCAGTATGGAGCAGAGGACACTGTGGACTAAACTGTAATACTTTAAAGAGGCTATAATACTTTTTAATAGAGATGCATCAAATCACCATGGGAGACAGTACATTTGACAGTGTAAAAGGGTTGCTCATAGTGATGAATCTACGAGAATCAGCTAGAAAATCTGAGTTTCAGCCCATTGTTTACCTGACCAGCCCGCAGATTTAAAGGAACAGTGGGTGAGATTTAGTGGCATCTAGTGGTGGGGTTGCAGATTGCAATCCACAACATACCGCTCAGCTCATCCCTCCCTTTTTTAAGTGTGTCGGAGAACTATGATGGCCTTCAGTTAGGGAAAGGTATCTTTAGGATTTTACTACTAAAAGGAGCTAGTCTTATCAATACTATCAAGCAATACTTGCTTTAAAAAACGTATATAGAACTTTAAAAACACCTACATTTAGAACAGGATTAGAAGTTATTCATACTTTGTATATAACAAAATATTGTTTTTAGAGCAGCAACAGTAATTGTAACAACAGCAAAGTGGCGGTGGATGAGCCGATTGATTTAGGTTTCACTTTGGTTAACATATTTGTCCTTGGGCCGGTTTAATACTGAGTTTCAGTAGCCATCCCGACCTTTGGCTACTGCAAAAAACGCGAACGGCTCCCACTAGCACTTATGTTCAGATTGTTGGTTCTGGGCCGCTGTAGAAACGTGGCAGTGCAACATGCCGGACTCCATGGAAGAGGACCCCTTCCCTATGTAGATATAAATGGCTTTTTTTAAGATAGATAAAGATATTTCTGTCAGGAGTTGGGTTCATTTTCTCGACAAAACCTATAATGTAAATATTGGTTATTTTTCTCTATTAAAACAAGTCTAAATTTTACGAGTAACATGTGAAAATAAAAATTTAAAAAAGATTTTTTTTGGATCAACGAATGAAAACTACACAGTATCACTAAAGATGAGCAAACGGATGAACAAACTGATTACAGGTCTGATACAACTTCTTTTAGTTAAGTCTAATGGTTAGTCTGACATTCTTGGAAGAAACAGACTTATGGACTAAATTCCTCTACAATTCACTGAGAATTTGACAAGAACAGCAAACAGCTGGAACAACTTTCGACTTTCTGTCATGTAGCAAAAAATGAGAAAGTTCCTGGATTAATGTTGAAAGTCAAACATCTTCCTGTAGTTGTTTGCTAAAGTACTATCGCTACTTTATCCAATGTTCTAGCTTCTCCTCTCAAGCTTAACCGAGATAATGAGCATTTCAGTAAATAATGGAGTGAATCCAGCTTCTGAAAGATCGCCTGCTCTGCTCAGGTAGCTGTGGTTATAGGTGAGCAGAAACAGAGGGATCAGATTTGCTCAAATGGCCAGAAATTGGAAATGAAAACTGGATTTACTGATAATAGTTATTGTATTACTGCCAGGCAGGGTGACATGAACACTGTGTGAACAAATAACAAGTCACAGCGCCTTTTACACTAACCTCGCTATAGACAAGAACAGTACCTGTAACCACGGTAACTGTACACATAAAAAGATGGCAACAGCTGCTGCCTCAAAATGCTCAGAGGAAATATAAAAAATTATAAATGCATGACCAAAGCTAACATAAATCTTATTACTAAAACTTTACTAAAACTACATGTTTCTGTCAAACTATATCAAATTCAGGTGTCATAATAAAATCTGCAGAGTAAAAGACAGAGTGAATATTTAACCAGAAATATGTCTCTTATTTAATGATAATGTTGCTCTGTAACTGCTGGATGTGAAAATGAGCAACTCTTTGCAAACACGGTTGCCATTTCAGCGTTTAATGTGATGATATGTCGAGTTGTTTGCTGCTGGAAATATCGTTGGAAGTGTGAAAGCAGGTTTTTTTCAGTTTCACTGAACATACTCAAGAGTGTATAAACCAACCTATAAATTAATTATTTTAATATAACCTGACATTTAAACTAGAATTGCAACAACACTTTCATGCCCCAGACAAATGAGTGTGCTTAGTCAGTTTCTTCTTTTTCGCAATGTTTCACCATTGACTTGTCAAGGACATAATCATAATCCATACAGACATTGGCCAAATTGTATTCTATAGTAATGAACAAGCAATGGCCTTAAGCCAATCAGTAGTACCACCATGCATAATACACAACCTGAATAGTGTTGTGTATAGTTCTTTTTTTATTTGCCAAGTGCAGTCTTCAACGCAGAATTCCCTAGGTACTGAAAAGGGAAAAATAATATTCATCCAGCCAACATTGCCATTCCAGTCATGGAATGGCAATGTTGGCCTAATGGTCCACCACTTTGGTCCAGACTGAAATATCTTAACAACTATTAGATGGATTGAAACTCATCCATGGTCCTCAAAGGCTGAATCCTAATTACATGATGAGCCACTCTTCCTCTGCTGCCTCCATGATGTCGACATTTGAGGTTTTCTAGTGAAATATCTCGACAGCTATTGGATGGATCGCCGCGAAAATTTGTTACAGACAGTCGTGCCCCCCTAGTACCATCACAAGATCAACATTTATATTTGACATTCCCATCAGCCTCAGCTGTATATTGTGTTGAGTGCTAATAAGCTAATGTTAGCATGTAAACTGGGATGATGAACATGATAAGACCTGCTGCAGATGCTTGTTAGTACTCATTAGCATTTAGCTTAAAGCACCTGTTTGCCTAAGCACAGCCTCCCAGAAATACTAGCATGACTATGGACATACTGTCTATGGTTTATATGAATATTAGAGGTAATGCAGTGTTTATTGATTGTGGATTAAATAGATCCAACATTTAGCATAACTTTCAGTGTTTCATTTATCATTGAATCACAGGGGAGGTGCAGTGATTGATGCTTCTCCACCTTGTGTCTCAGAACTCCTCTCTCATCCACCAAACTCTGTGAAGTCTTTCACGTGTGATTTTTTCCGCCGATGGAGTTTGAGTTTCTCTTCAAACATTGTAGCTGTTGCTACTGCTAATTCCACAGAAACTAAATCCATGGAAAGTGAAACTATTTGAATTGCATTCAAACTTCACCGCGTTTGATTTCCGAGTGCATGGAAACTCAAAGGGAAAGTTGTCACAGTGCAATTTGTTTCCTTTTCTGAAGAAAGAAAAAGTCTTCCCTTTTGAGTTTTGTTATTACACAGGAAACTTTGACCTGTAGACAGAGAGAACAGACTGCCTTCTACAACAAAGTTGAACTGCGACCAATTAGAGAGGGAAAGTTGCCACGAAACAAGCGAACACAGAGCTATCTGGTGCCGAGCTAAATGACTGCAACAGAACGCATCAACGCACACACACACACACACACACACACACACACACACACACACACACACACACACACACACACACACACACACACACACACACACACACACACACCGACACAGGCGTGGCTGTGTGTTTACACACATAGACAAAGCTGTTTGCTGGTTGGAAGAGTGGAACAGAAGCTCCTGCTACCTTGATCTCTGTCGGCGTGTTATTAGGTTTCGGCTCCTCATCTCTTCAAACTACAGCCGCCTCTGAATAAATGCAGTGCAAACACATCAGTCTGGGGGTGCAAATGCCTGTCCTTTACATCAACCCACATCATATATATTCATTTGTGCACCTCATTACACTTTGAACTCTAGAACTGGTATTGTATTTAAAAAAAAACTCACGTTGCCTTGGTGTCACTGAATCAATCATGTTTACATGCTACTACAGAAGCGAATCGTCTGGAACGCTAGTCTTAATATGGGTGTTAACATGCTATCAAATGTAATTTGCGAAGCTGTCAAAGGAGAACGCCGACCCTAAAAGTCTGTTTGTGGTTCTCTCTGTTACAATAGGCGGGATCTGTCATTTCACAAACTCTCTGCCTAAACCTGCCGCACTGCTGAAGAGTTAAAAAGCTTTTCTGACAGTTCATGCTTTATGTTAAAATTACCTCTCGCTTTCATCCCTACTGTGCAATTCCAATTCTGTGGCTTCCTTGCTTGCTGCACAAACACACACAGGCACACACAGATGCACACAATTTATGTATTTATTCATTTCCTCCACAGCTTGTTCAAAGCGATGTACACATCACCCTCTCTTGACGTGAGAAGCTATGGTTTTTAATTATTCATTCTGCAATATCTAAAGCAGATATATTCCAAGCACTTTTCTGGTGACAACCCAAGCTTAAAAACAGACTAAAGCGGAGGACAATTTGAGTGAGCAAACAAACTCCTACAGGGTAGTAATATCATTCCAGCAGCCCGGTCTCTTCACTCATCATCATGGTTTTGAGCTCTCTCTGACATGGCGGAATAAATCACTTTGCGACAAGATAAACTCACTTTGACTCAAACAGAAAATCCCAAATACAGCAATCATCTCACGAGTTTGTGGGTGATGCGTTTGTTTCACATAAGACACACAAAAGATACGCCTCCTCAGCCCTCTGTGCATTTCAATAACCACTTTTCAGGGCTTAATGTGAAAGTGGAAGGCATGCTGCATTGTAGCTGAATATAGGAACTGAGGTCAAAGTCTCTCGAGGCTGAGTTACATATTCATGTAGGCTATTGTGTTGTTTGTGCCCCTTTGGTCACTAATGGCCGGGAGCCTTTTAGCTCACAGCCATTACTTTGTATTTGCCTGCAGGTCTTTAGCCCGGACTGACGACACAAGACACATTTTTAGCAACAGAGCTGCTAAAGGCTGAACAGAGAGAGAGTGGCACTTCGGCATATTATGTGAGTGACAAACAGGCCAACTAGGAGCTCACAGCGATGGCTCTGTGAAAAATTTAAATTGTATTTAAATGTTTTCGCGATGAGCAGACACCCAGTCAGGTTTGTTAGGATCAATTTAGGGAAAAGATGTTGTATTTGAGTGTGCTTCTTGTAACAAATACACAACCGGTGGAGAGAATATGACAAGACTAAACTTCTTATGACTTAGCCGTGGCAATGTTCAATACACCCTACAATATGAGGGTAATGGTCAGAACATATTCATACGTTTTGATATCCTCAAACTCAAAGAATGTTATGTTTGAAGAGCGGCGCTTGAATAAAATGTACACACCCAGCAGACACAGAGCAACATCAGCATTCATGTGTCTGATCGGCTGACTCCCTGAATGTAAACTCTGGGTATGTGCATCTTGTGCTTAGCACCAACCAAAAGATGATTTTTTTCGTGTCACTCTGCACAACTTTCTTTTCATGACAACTTAGGTTAAGGCAACAAGACCACTTTGTTAAATTAAGCAAAAACATCATGGTTTGGCTTAAGTTTAGTTATGATATCCACGAATGGTTAGGTTTAGGCAACACGACCAACTCTTAGGTTGAGGGAACAACAAGGTGTCGAACACCGTTCTCCTGGTTGACAGTCTTGGTTGTTAAACCCATCCACCTCCCCTCCCACCCGCCCTTAGTAGTGTTTTTTTTTTTTTTAAATGATTAAGTACGTCACTTGCTCTGACTGTTGCTTAGTCACATGGATGAATTTCATTTGTTTCTCCATCACGAATAACACTTCTAATTGACTCTCCATTGGCATTATATTCGTGATCAGCGACACAAAAAACCCAGACAATTCATGTCCCTGGACATGAACCAAAAGATGGAATTGGTTCTGTTCTGGAAGGTTCCTCTATGATTACTGTGACGGTGACAAAATACACTTACTAATCCAGTCAGCGTTTCAAACCAGTAATGCTGAAGGTAAAGAAGATAAACGTGTGCATCTACTGCAGTCAATGATTCCTTTATTATGCAGTCTTCCCTGAGAATACATTTCTTTTCTAACTGGTGTTTGTTGAACCTTTGCAGCCCCATAAACACTGTGGTTACCCCCAGCTGTGCTGCATCGAGCTGTTCTCTGCTTTAGGCCTCTTGCATTTTTGGAAGAGTGCCTTGAGCACCCTGAGTTGAAACCCACTCCGCTCATTGTTTTTTTGTTTTTCCATCTTCCGATTTTATATAATACCTGTGTAGCCAAATCACAGCGACCCAGCAAAATAAACAACAGCTGGCCGTGTGAATGACAGCAGATCGTCAGCTTTTCTGCAGTCGCCTGGCAACAGCGAAACAAAACCACAGCGTGATGCTCTGGTTTTGTGGTTCCTTCAGCAGATATATAATAGTTGTCTGTTTCTTTCTTTATTTCTATGTTATTAACACGGAGGAGTTGCAGCTCTCTGTGTGTTGTTCAACCTTCAGCTTGTACCTTTTATGTCTGGGTCTCCTAGCAGCTCATCTGTGAGCTCGTGCTCTGTTTACACTGCGTCTGTCAGTGGGAGAGGTGGCTGCATCATGGACAATTAATCACAACGGAAATTCACCAGACCCTTAGTGATTACTTTTAATGGTAATGAGGCTTAATCACACTAATGCCATCATTATTAAATTATGACGAGAGTCCTTATTAGTTAAACATGCATACATTACATGTTATTCCTCTCATCTGTTGTACAATACTCCATTGTTATCAGTTTAATTCATTAACGTGTTATTACCGCAGCTTAGAGCCATGTCCAATGTCTAGTGATTGCATTAATTATCTCGTTTGAGGAGTTACTTAAATCAATGTTATTCATCTTAGTGGTAGATTATAAATCGTATAATTAGAAGTATTAGATACATAATCCATAAACCCTAGCATGAAATATTTTTATGGTGTTGTGACATGAGGTTCACCATCAAGTCATGCATCGAACTGAAGTACACAGATTTTATTTATTACGGTAAATATGGGCATACTGCAAATCCATAAATTCAAGGGATTTAATAATTTATTGCTATATCAACCACATAACACACACTACAAATCACTCAGCCACGATTACCATACAGTAACAATAGTACAACCAAAGGGGGGTTTTGAGCCAATCTAATGACATTCACGTGTTATTAAAATTATGCAACAAAAGTACTTGGTTCAAACGGGAAAAAAACAGCACTCTACCGGGTAGAAGAAGCAGTAGTCCACTACAAAATACGTCTGCGAAACCTAAGTCACAATGCAGTTTAATTGTATGGAAATTCCATTTTTAGGGCCCAAGGCTGGCTAAACACATGTGGTACAAGAGGTACAAGGTGGTATTACAGTGAAGAGATTGTGTCCAAAAACAACATAAGCAAAACTGAAAAGGTTTTTTATTTTCCCAACAGCTCTACATTTCCTTTTTTGCAGGCTATTGAGTTCTTTAATTTTCTCACCAGGTCTCATCTTGGCTGAGCTATTGTTATAACTCTAGGTTCAAACAGCTCAAGTTACTGTCGATGAAGAAACTGCAGCTGAGTGTGGTGGCAACACTCAATTGCCCAAACTGCAGAGGCAGGACCTTGCTATTGTTACTCGGTGGACAGCCTTATAAGCTGTGGGATATGGTTGTGGACCCACTGTCAGCTGTCACCATGTTTTGAGTTTTTTCTGCCCCCTAGTGGTCAGAAAATAGTGAATTCAGCTTTAAGGGCTGAACATGACAACGTATTTATAACTTTAACGAGACCAAACCATCTCTAATTGTTCAAGAATTCACATTTAAATCCAGATAGATTCACATTTATCTGTATGAAGAGTATCCCACTGATTTAGCGTCACTTATATAAACTTATGATAAACAGTTTAGAACACTTCTTCACATGACACCACTTTGGGGGATTGAGTGGATTTTGTGCAGCTTCATCTGGAGCAGCTTGTTTCACACATGCATTAGTTCTACCAGGACTTATATACAGACTTTGACGCGGGGAGGCTTGTCTCATCCAGCATTTGTAGCAAAACCTAGGATAAATAATGCACCGTCATTTGTAGATATCCCACAAAATCATTTTGTATGTTATCCACGTAGTCTTGAAGAAAGAAGTGTAAAGATTTAGCACCCACCGGGCGGGCTGGAGCGGATCTCTCATCCATCAGACCAAAACTTATCTCAAGCAATAAAAAACACATTTTGTGTTCTGGACAACCATGATGTAAAAAAGAGTTGAACCCATTCTCATGAGCATTTTAGTTTCCTTCCGTGTTACGTTTCTGTGTCATTGAGCTTCTAAAACTTCTCATATCCTTTCGAAAAAATCATACCCTAGTGATCCCACTCCCAAGATTCTTCATATTGTTTTGCAGCACAAGGAACAGATGTGGAGAAATTATGGAACTACTGTGATTGCTCTGAGGATGAACAAAATAAAATGCTGCTGGAAGAAGTCAGCATTTCTCCAGCACATTGTGCCCTGGAGCAAAAAGAAACAGTACATTGTATCCATTATTTTTATGACTCAAACACATTTAGAAGTATGTAGTGAGTCATTCAACACTGAGAGGATTATTCTGTCCCTCGCTGCCATCGGCTGAGCTACAGTGAGCCCTGCGGCAATCAGTTCAAGATGCTTTAGTGTCAGCCTCCCCAAAACTGGAGACGTCCTGCTGGTGTCACACAGTTTCTATCAGACCTGCGTTTGCTGTGATGGTAATCCGAGAGTCTAATATTGGCACAGACTGTCTTGACCAGACAAATGACAGCATTAGTCATTTGGTGAAGCACTAAGAACAACCTATGTTTACATTTTCCCTCTTGTAACTGTGCAAATATCGACTGCTGTCTGTCAGAAGTAGCCCAATATTGGCATAGCACCACAAAAGCTCTTTAGGAGAGGTCACTCCCTCCCTTCCAAGACAGATAACGGCTAAAATGAACACTATACAGACTGAATGATGGCTGAATGACAAAAGCCTATGGAGCTTTGATCACATCACCATTTCTGTCAGCAGATCCTTTGCATTAAACGATGTGTGATTGCTGCTACATGGCTTTTGAGGTGTAAATCCTAAATTGCTCATGTCCATGTCACTTTTATTACACGCTGCTGTTGAGAGGACCGATTTGGCAGGCGTGAGGAGTGACAGGTGGATTTCTTTAAATCGGGGCTCAATTCACCCAAAAATGTGAGATGTTCTGGGCCACTAAAAGAAATCGTATAAACCGAACTAAACTCAGGCTGTGATAAATCACATATTAAATGAGCTACCAAAAATAATAACAAAGAACTTAATAGGTTTCAATGTAATGTTAGTCCTTGTAACACAATAGCCAGTGAAAGGAATGCAGATTTATAAACTAAATTCATTTGCACGTGAATATATTTTTGGTGTGTGTTGGTTTTTGTCATGAGTATTTTCACACAGAACGTAGCCATAAAGCGACTTAGTTGTGTTCTGGAAGTGAGAGTTTTCCTGAGCTTCACTTATTTATGATTATACACTATAATGTACAGCGACACGGAGTCTGAACAAAGATGGCAAACTCTCTGTTGCCTCCAATAAAGCCTTTAATTAGTCCTAAAAGCTGTGCACATTAAAAGCAGCCGAGTGCACGTGATACGAGGGCACAGAACAGCATCAGCGTTCTGTGCCCTCGTACCTCATGAGAGAACCGTTCTGCTTCATATGCACAGACGAGGTTCCACGAGCCTGCTGCTGTGACGAGCTCCAGTTCAACCCTCCACTGTTGCACGCAGATCACAAATGCTCCTTCAAGAGTTTTTTAGGCTAAACGCCAACGGCAGCACATTACAGCTACATTCCCTCCAATCCTTCCTTTCACAATAAAAGCCCTAGATATACAGAGTGTGTACTGTTGACCATAGAGAACTAAAACTCACTAATTTTGCTAAAAGGAAACTCGTTAAATTACATTAGCTTAGGCTGCACAACAATTTACATAAGACCGACTGCCTGACACTTCTTTGGGTCAACAGGATGCCGGTAGTTGGTCCTCTGCCTGCGCAAATCTTTTCCAACCTTTTATTGAAAAAGTGCTACAACTGTCGCATTGCTGCCTGTATGAATAGTTTTAATTTTAAATATATTTGCAGCTTGATATTTTGCATTCTTGTGTTGTTTGTTTGTGTGTAAAGGTCTGTGTGTGTTTGGTTCTGATGGTCAGCACTGACTTACGCAAGTTACATCACAATTCATTTATTTGCAAAGCAAAAAACTTTTTTATAGGTAGATTACACATTTCATTTTTTCATTGATTAAGACATGTAGGCTACTTTGCATGCAAATAAGGTACAAGAGTCTATAAAAAAAGGTTAATATAAGTCAGAGTACACTGACTTATATTACTGTCAATGACTTCAATGTTGTTTTCAGATCATTGAATATAGATAGGGAGGATGTTATTATAAATGTATTATCAGCCTGATAAAAACACTCAGGTGTGCTGCCTGTTTAAATTAAGCCAGCTCAAGAAAATCCAACGCCTACCTACGGATTTATGTCTGCGGCTGGGTCTGGAAGTCTGGATAAATGGTTGGACGAGATGGACAGGATAGAGGAGGAAGATAAAAAAGAAAGAAAAGAGACACGCTGAAATTAACGAGAGAAAAGTCAGGTAAGACAGGAAGCAGGTGTTCTGTCAGAGTCTGTTCCCCCATCGAATAGTGTGTCCCTCCTGTAAAAATGATAGTGCCTTCCTAAGTGGTTTTGCTGCGTCCACATGGAATCAGGCAAACAACAACATGACAGCATGGAAAGAAAAAAAACCTGTCCTATGGAAAAAGAAACACGCATGGCCGTATGTTGCTAAGTTGATAGAATAAAGTATATGATATAAATACATTTTGTGTCTATGATTTTATGTAGTTATTCTAACAGCTTTAAAAAGCCGCCTCTATTAATCTTCTAAACAAACTAAAGGACGTTTTTTTGGATGTAAATTCCGTTGCTTAAAAAGTTAAAATATCATCCGTCTGGACAAAAACGGTCAGAAGTCCGCTGTGCTGTCATTTAAAGAATGCTAAAAAAAAACACCAAGTTGACTGTGAAAGAAACTAGGAGAGCATAAAGGGATTTATGTTCGAGCACCCGGGTGTCGCTGCCACCCAGTCCACCGGCAATTCATTTCCAACCAAAGTTGACAAACTAGCTTGCAAGTTTTTATTTGTATTAGGCTCAATTTTCCCAAAGTTGTAAATTGCCAGCAGTAATGTAACAAAAATGATATTGCTGATAACAATGATAGCAAAAATGATACCCTGGCAAGTGGCAACTCAACTCAAAGCACTTGCACAAATTGCCATTGCCAACAGCTAGTGGGAAAGTGTGCATAATACTTGTTGGTGGTAGAAACGATGTGGCTATAATGTCACATAATGAAAATTTGTTTTGTTATCATTCTCCTAACGTTAGGTATACTGCAGCCCATCGGGATGAACTTTCCTGGCAGGAATACTATCAGCGCTTTAATCTACAGCAACAACGCCTTGTGAAGCACCAGTGTGCTAAAAGTTTTTGATGCTGGCCTAGAGGCAAAAGAAATCATGTCAGTGACGAAGCATAAATGTGAATCACTGCGCAATTTTACTAGAGCTAAAACTACAGCGAGATCAGATGTCCTCTTATACCTGTCCCGAGAAAATACCCTCTATACCAGCAAAGAAAACAGCTAACGTTATTAAAAGCTACTTCAACAACTAAACAATTAATAGCGATATTTAATATCCAGATAATCTTTAAGCATACTTTCCGCTACGTCTGTGTGTTGCTTGGCAACCGTTCTGCTTAATGTCTGTATTGTGCCTAACAATGGCACTTAGCTGTTGTAAAATCACTGTATATCACACCCTTTCGTGGCTTATTGCTTGAATTAACTAAGGTGCGGATATCATACTGATACAAGATAGTGTTATTAACAGTTAAAGATTATACACCTACCTCATCTTCAATAAGGAAAACTACAGCAGGAATGGTAAAACGGTAATCTAATTAAGTGACAAATGAAAGGCGTCATGACAGTGCTTGTTGATTGGCTTTTTCTCTCTATTCTTGGTTACTTTAATTTCGAATAAGTAAATGCCCACAGCAGAAATGTACCTTTACTAAAGGTGACAATTTTGAGAAGACATTTTCGTCATTGTTTTATTTATTCAACAAGCACTTAATGAGTAAGACAAACTGGCTGGCTTTCACCAGCCGGCACAAGTGCCTTTAGACCGATCAATCTTGATCAATTGAGGACAGTCACGGACAAATTCATCTCAGGTAATGAAGACACTTAAGGATGTTTTCCTGATGTAAACGCGCACCCCAGAAGCGCTCGGAAAAATACTGCTTGTCTGGTAACTTCTCTAATTGCCACGGGGCACCACCTCTGCGTTAGATTTTTTTCTATATTAGTTTTCAAGCCCAAACGAGGCTCATTAGCTGGCTCGCTTTAATTAGTGAACATATATCAGAACACTCTAGGGTTTCTCACGTTGCATGCTGGGAAAAATGAAATGCCATTAATCAATCTGGCCGCCTGTTTAATGTGTTGGACAGTGGAAACAAACGAAATGCTGATTGAGTCAGTGATGTGGAAACCAAGTTAGCTCGACAAAGAGAAAATAAGTAACGAAAGCAGTGAGGCGTTGCAGACATGCTTTTGAGGAAAGGTTCTCTAAGGTCCACTGAAGTCAGGAATATTTTAGTTTGTTGCATCAACACTGGTATAAACAGGATTTGTATTCATTCTAGTTAATTAGCCAGCTCGATGAAATTTAAATATCTGTTAATATTTAGGACATTACCCTCAAACAGAAATGTTTCAGACTATTAAGGAGACATACTTTACATTTCTGTGTGTTTTAATTGCTTGAGAAGAGTTGGGAGAAGTCTCAGCTAGTGTTATATGGAAAGAAGACAAATACAGTTGGCTGCAGGAACCTGGAGAGGATCCAGCTCAATAAAGAAAGCAGACAGAGCTCAGCAGTCTATAGGAAGACCATTGTGCGCCTTCAAATACATTATGACATCTTCACATTTGGCACAGTGCTGTACACTGAGCTCAACATGCCATTCCTGTTTTCACAATGACACTCCTTTAGTCTCACCAGGCATTTGAGACATTCATGAATTTTAACAGCTTTCATGTCATTTTCTAAAGTGATTCTATTACCCTGAGGGGTATTTTGAGATTTTGTTTTTTTAATCCAGCTGACTGAAAAGGCTCTACAGCTCCTCATATGTTTTAAGAACATTTTTAGAATATTCGTTTTGACTTTTTACATCAAGCACTTCTCACCACAAGGGAGGTTGTCATTCGCGGCCTGCTTGGGTTGCATTTTATGAGCTACTCATCCAGGCAGACAGCAAATCAAAATAATAACCACTTAGGTAAGGGAACGGCCAAGTGTGGTCTCTCAAGTTAGGTTTAGAGTTAGTCCATAGTTTTATATGTGTCGACATTTATGCATAATTACTTATATTGTAACATGGATTGACGTTTTCTCTTGTGAGGACGGTCTCATATTGAGGTTTCTGTCTGACCCTGACCTTAATCAGGTGGTGTTCCAAACTTGATCAACCTGCAACATTTGGACCAGTATCCAACAGAAAAAACTGTTAGACACTGGTTTTATTTTTACAGTATGTTTCAATTTTAAAAAAACGGCATTTTTTTTAAAATTCGTTTTTAAGATCTGATTGAAATGTGTAGTCAACCCTTCCATATGGTGCAAATATCTTTGGGTTAATATTGAATTTTGTGAGCCTAAAGTTAACTATTGACTTAAGAGTCTTTCTTAAACCCCTCAAAATGTTGTATTTCTAAGCAATAAAACACAGATGCATTCATACACTCCCTAGTTTGTGCTGTGATCTTGCTGGTGGTTAATGTATGTTTGCGAAATTTCGTTATCCTGTGCAATGGACGTTCAAGTTAAAGTTACAAAAGGGAACTTTTATTTTGTGATGATTTTGGCGACTCCTGTGGACAAATGCGCAAGTGTTTCCAAGAGCACCACTGCTTCGCGTCGTGAAAATGTGCAGCTGACTGAGTCCCTTTAGAAAACCTCTCATTACTGCAGCGATGGAGTCTGAGCTGAAAGAGTTTATGGAGAACCTGCTTAACGTTAATTGATTCGTCTGATGATGCAGGGAATCTAACACGATGAAGGGCAACAAGAATACCCCTAACTATATAGAAATAGTCGCTCTTCTCACTGATGGTCTCGTTTGCTTATGTAGTTTATAAAGAGGCATCAATATTACACTAAGACTGTTTCATCACCAGTTAACTTTAAAGTTTCAGTTCATCAAACTGTAAAAAAACCCATCTAAAATAAAATAATGTTGCTTCAGGTACAGAATATCAAATTGACAAATACATCAGACTAAACATTAAAAAACATCAATATCAATGTATAGATGTCAAGGATTCTTCTGTACTTAATATTTTCTTACACGTCAATATTCCCGTGATTTTTATCAGAAGAAAAGAACACACTGTCCCTAAAAAGAAGACATATTCGTGGTTCCCTGTTGTTTTGCTCTTGTTCCTTTCACGCTCAAAGAATCTGCTTGTAAATGACATTTAGACTCAAAAGGATTCTGGGGAATGAAGGAAAATTGTGCGGACACCTGTTAATACATACTGTACTGTACGGAAGCCACTTTTTGACAGAAACTATAAAAATTGATTATCAATTTTCTCCGCTGATGTTTTATATCACATTCCCATTCAAAAAAGTTCAAAGTGAACTTTTTCTCAATTCAGTGGTTTCACCATAGCACTTGAATAGAATGCAATAAGTAAAAAGAGGGTTTTGTTAGCTTTGAACGACAGCTAAAACACACTGTGCTGAACAATCTCGGTTGGCAGGGAAGAGATCAAGACAAATACTGGCATTTTCATTTGACAACAAACAAACCACCCATAAAGGACAAAAGGACAATCACAGTGCTGCCTGTGAATCCCCTCCAAATGTCACGAAGCCCACCGACAACTCACCATGCTCTCCTATCTGTTTTCTTATTCAACTCTCCTGTCACATTGCGGTATTCCAGTTTATACACTCGATGAGAGTACTCTGCCTTTTTATGCCCTGTCATTTCTAGTTTAATTGCTCTTGCATAGTTTATCTTTTTAGTCAATTCTTAATTTGCTTTTTTTGCACCTCTTTATCCATCTACATTTCTCTGTTTTTACTTGTTTTTTTCCTTGTGCTGCTGCATTTCCCCCTGCTTTTTTTGCCCTGTAATTTCTAGTTTAATAAGTCATATATAGTTTATCTTTTTAGTCTATTGAAAATTTTCATTTTTCTGGTCCTCTTTATTCATCTGCATTTATCTCTTCTTACTTATTTTTGTCCTTGAGATGCTGCATTTCCCCTCTCGAGATCAATAAAGGTTTATTTTAACTTTAATATTGGTATCACTTATAGGGCAATTTCTTCATGTGCTTCAAATATAATACTGAATATCTATATGGATCCGTTCAGCCATCTGTCACCCATCCGCCTCAGCTCATAGAAACACAGGAGTGCTCATCTCATCGTCACATGAGAGCGTTAGGAGAGGGGTGAAAGCCCTCTGAGCCCTGCAACCTCTAATACACTGACGCTATTGAACAGGCAAGAGGGGCTGTGTTGACTTTGATCTGAATTGAACGACTTTCATGGTCAATTTTACACGGGCTGCTAGCTCTGCGCATCAATTCACCCCAAGAGGAAATGAGATTCCTTCTTCACTACTGGACCTACTGCAGTGTGAAGACCAGATACACGCTCCCTCTCTCTCACATGACATGATATTGTCTCTTCAGCGCACACACAAACAACATGCAGCCGACCTTGTATTGTGAGATCTCTGAGACCTTCAGTTGAAATACAGCCGTTCCCTAACTGTTACCACTTATTCTACTTAATTAAACCAGTCTCATTACAGTTTGTCAGCTGGTCATGGACTTTTCGAGCATTCATTTTATTCACCAGAAATAGGATTATGTGGCCAGGACTTTCTTAGCTGTTCATTATGTAACAAGGTTTTTTTAACGGTTAAGGCAAGCAGACAAACGTCGTCTTAAATTAGGAATTAGGGCAATAAAACCGAAATGATCAAGCAGTCATTCAGTGGTTTTATATTATACTGATATAAAAAATAAAGTACATATTTTGCTCAGAATGTCATTATTGGTCATGTTGTTACCTAATATACCTGAATGTTAATACTGAACTCATCGGTAACATGTTCACTGATAAGTACAATCTAATATCTGCTTGTAGCAGGGTTGAGCAGAAGTCTTAAAAACATCAATAAAGGGGAATGTTATGCAATTCATTTCAAGAAATGTTCGAGGCAATATAAATTTGTTTACATTCTGTACTGAAATGAAGTGAAACCAATGGCTGCCTGGAAGGTCTGTGACGTGAGGTTGCTTTGTAATTCAGCCACATAGTGTAGCTTAAGTCAAGCTCAGGGGAGAGTTTATATTTACCTATTTTACAGCAACAGGTTGCATCTTCACAGTCTGTGATCTCACAAATGTCCCCAACCAAAATGATTGAATCCCATTTTCGAATCCACTTTTTTTCCAAAGACCTTTCCTAGCTGGAGGCAGCTAGTAGCCAGTAGGCTTGACAGTGGCCGCATCACACAGCCCGTACAAAGCAGAGCCATGCTTTTGGTAACTTTACGGAAAAATGTTTGAATCCAACGAAAGTACGTATTTAAAAATTTGGCTCGACCGAGGTAACATGTTCCTCTTTCCACCTGAACTGCATGGACATACCTTTGAAGATGTAATCCCCGCTGCTGGAAAAAAGGTAAAAATACATATTTTATTTTCATCCCCCCTTAAGGTTGGCATACGCTATGTGACTAAATTACATTGTGAGGCATGGAGTGCTGAGGTTTTAAACGGGGCTACCTGGGAGGTATTAAATCAATCTAAAAACTCAAAGTACTCTTTGGAAAAATATCCCAAGAGTCTGTGCTCAAAAAGTTCAAGACAAACTGTCAACTAAAATAGACCATAAGGAGAAGAAATGAAGACACAGCATTTTCTCTGTATGGAAAATATCTCTTACCTGGTAAACAGAGCTTTCATTTCCTACGGAGTGAATGATGCGCCATTTAAAAACAACTCTTTGTCCCCCATTTAATGTTTTGATTTAAAGAAATAAAATAACTCTATTTGCCTGATATTTTTACACTATTGTACATTTTAAATCCCCAAAAATCTTCTTTCATTTTCTGCTCTTCAGTCAATATATGTTGGCCCCGCAAAACTCAAAAAAGTACACGAACAAACACACACACACACCACTGACTCTATAGGGTTCCAGTTTAAAAGTGGCTGTGTCATCTTGCAGCTTGTCCAGCAGCCATATGATGCGGCGAATCTCTCCCAGTGGTTCTCCTGCTAAAGAGTGTTTGGCAACAGGGAGATGCAGCGGGGTGTAAGTGTAAGGATGAAATTAATTAAAAATGCAGGAGAACACCAGCAGACTCTTCCCTCAAAGCAGGCGCCCTCACGCTCTCTTCTGGTTTGTGTCACATAAAGTGCATTTTCAAATACATCACCGCTGTTCTCATTTGGCGTTACAAGCCGACCACTCTCGCTGTCGTCTGTTCTGTCCGACGCTGTTGCAAGGAGATGAAGCGCAGGAGCATCTGATAAACTTGAGGCCTTTTTCTTTTTTTTGTAAGAGCCTCTGGTGAGCTCTGAGCTGTGGATGAACCAGTCATCACTCAGAGGGATGGGAAAAAACTGAGAGCCATTTAACCTCAGTGTGGCGACAAGCTGACCACTCCCATTCTAAGATATTTGATTAAATTCACTGGACTCACTGTGACAAGTAATAAAATGCGAGATTATAGAAGCTAGAGATGCTCTCAGTGCTGTTTCCTGGGACTTTAACAGTGCACAACTCCTTTAAAAGTTGTTATAGATAAAATGTAAGCAAACAATTCCCAATTTAAACATCCAACAGACAGCATTCATTTACAGTTCACTCACAGTTCCATCACAGAACGTCGCTGTATGAACTGTTATGCGTTCACACACTGTTATATATAGCCTACTGAAAGACATTTGAGCGGTGAAAAAAAAAAAATATATATAACTATTATTTGTTGCAATTAGAGAGTCAGAAGAACTCCTTCCATGAGGAAGGCCCAGTTGTCTCCATCACAGAGGTCATGAAAACAAGGGGCTTTTGAATTTTCCACTCACTCTTGATGTTTTCCTTTAGAATTTACAAATTGTTAAAGCTTGAATCTTTATATGTGAAATATAAACACAGATTGTTTTTAGGCATTTGAACAAATTACCAATGTGTTCTTATGGTGAGGACAGTCTCATGGACTCTGTTTTTTTAAGTAGTTTGAGCATATTGAAAGCAGCACTTCAATCATCCAATGAATCCCACATCCTGCTGCTATATCGTTAACAATTTGCATCACAAAAATGTTAACATCCTCTGAGATGGTGTGGGAAATGAATTTGTGGTGGTGAAATCATAGACAGAGCAGAGGCTCCCTTTTCCTCTCTCTTCGAAGCTTCAAATTCAATCACTGTAAATTTGATTAACAACAAACCCAGCGCTGGCCTTGGAGATTAAGTTTTGTTTAATTTTTCATCAACTCTGTCAAAAGACGGTGAGGCCAGCATCACCCATGGCGCCGGATCAATGAGCCGATGTGTCACTCGCTGAGGATTAAGCTTCCAGCTCGGTCACGCGGCATTGTTTGCTGTGCTCTTTTTGCCGTCAATATCTAAAGTGCAGCCGCCTGATTTTGTGCACAAAAACATGCACAAACAGACTAAGAGCCCTGCTGTTACAATACTCTAAATCTAATCATGATGGATTTTTTTTTTTTTTTTCTTTTTCTTGCGTATGTAAGCCTCACAGAACATAAAATCAGGGACTTCATTGCTAGGCAACTAGTCTCTGCACAGAGATGGGGAGGGTGTTCAGTGTTTACTGTCAGAGATCTGCTGCTGGTGGGAGTGCAGCCTCGCCAAAAGAGAATAGATGAAAGATAGATAAAACATAGCAGTCGTAAATGCAGACTTGAAATAATTCCAAGTAATTGCCGAACTCAACAGGAACATGTATGACTTGTTCGTGTTAGAGGTCCTTCCCGACTCGTGCCGCTCAGCGCCCGCTCCTAACGCGGCACATTAAAGTCTCCCGGGCGAGAGACGCTCTCTGGATTACCGCGCTGCAAATTTACTGGGCAGAGTACAGAGGGAGAGGGAGCTCTCTGGAGAACGGGAATGATGAGGTAATCATTCACCCTGATCTGAATTAATAAGGCCTCATTAGGCAGTCAGAGACACTGCAGCGCTGTAAAAGAACCACAGTGTGGATTCAACCCACCATCTCCACCAGTCGGACTCGGCCTCTGCAGCCTGCCGGCGCAAACCGTGTTCGTTAAGAAGAGCTCCGTGTCTCATTTGCACTTGTGCATTAGCCTGATCAGAGATGCATGGGAATTGTACAGTGCCACTGTCTATTGCAGGAACAGCCTTGTGCTACGAGCTCGTGCTTTGCCACAACAAAACAGTTGAGGAAGCAGGTATTCTTTGAAGGGAGCTGAGGATGTTAGCTCAATAGACTCAATGTCTCGTTGTTCAATAGACTTGATTGCATCACATATTCCAGCCTATTCCTCCGTGTCTGAATGCTCTACCTCACAAGTAACTCTTTATTTTGGGTCTGCCAATGCAAGCGGTGTGTTCTGGGTCAGCGTGAGAAGGCCTAAAGCCCTCGAAATGCCCAACAGGCCACCTTTGACTACTTTCATTCCCTTCAACTGTCAGCAGCTTTTTCTGGGTTTGCACCCCCTGTGAAGTGCACCTTAATGTGCAGACATCCCCATTGAAAAAAACACCATTGATTAAATGGCCAAAGACATCACCACAATCTAGATTTCATTACCCAGAATAAACACGTTGCATCGGGGCCTGAGCTTTTGTCTCCCTCCCAGTCTGTTTTGAAATTCAATAGATTGTAGTGGCAGATCTCTGAGGAGTGGCAGAGAGAATTGTTTCATGGAGTGGAAGCCTGTGGTTTTGGTTTTATTCCCAGGGAGTACTTGCCCGAGCAGACTGAAGGGCACTTTGGTTCAGAAAGCACCCCACATCACCTCAATCTAAGTAGATGTGACAGGTAGCCATGAAAAAAAAAGAAAATAAAAGATGAAATGCAACAAAGACACAACAGTGAAACTACTGACATGAAAACCTCTGGCCGTCCTAACTTTTCTCTCTCCACTGTACATGGTATTGCATTTAGAGGACAACCAACCAGAAAGACAAGTAATAGGAACAGTTCCAGGATGATGCATCTTGTTTATTTCCATTTACCTCAACCTTCAAGTAAAATGGAAGTGAGGTAACAGTTAGATATCAAGCTGGAGAGGTGAAATAAAATTCCATGAAACTTACATGACGTTAAAAGCGGTCTGTTGCACCAGTATCATTCGTTGCTTCATCACAATCATTCACTGAGGTCTGACAAGCATGCAGAAGAAACTTAGGGGTAAATTATTGTTGACTTAGTCATTAAACTACTTCAATCAATATTAGAATTTAACTATGAATGAAATAATAAATTAGGGCCAGACACTTGGACAGGGAATAAGCACATTGTGTTAAGATTAGAATTTTCATTTTTTCCATTAGCTAAGAAATCCAGTGTGAGTGAATGTCCACATACTGACTGATAAGATATAATATCTGTCTCTCATAAAGCACATGTACCTGGATCTGTACATTTTTTTTTTTACTGGGGCAGATCTACTGCTGTGAGAACAAGACAGAATTCCCAGAGGAGAGGTCATTTATAGGACAGAGCCACGCTGTCGGTCAGAGTAAGGTTTGCATTGCTGAACACAGACAGTTCAGATGGAAGGAAATCCACCGCAAGGCCGAAAGTGAATCTCTTTAAGATCCACCGATGACACTGCAGGAGAAAAGATGTCGAAATGGAGACGGAAGCATCAGTGGATAGAATGAAGAAAGACAGAGTGGCTAGTTAGATTTGTGAACACTTTGAATCAATATAGACTAACATAATCCTGTTACTTCTCCTGTGTTGGAGTGATGATATTAGTGTTTCAATGTAAGTAATGGCCTATTGATCCACAATATAGCATGTAACACAGAGTCTTTATTCTCTTCCTTGGTTCAATATATATATATATATATATATATATATATATATATATATATATATATATATTGACATGACTGAAATAACAAAGGGTATATGTTCATTTAAACACCCTTAAAGGAATAGTTTGAAATTTTACGACAGTCTGTACTAAATGTCTTTAACAAATATACAAGCAACATCAGATCAACTACAATAATGCCCTGAAAGCTGCTAAATCATCATACTACTCTAAACTATTAAATGATGCAACTCTGATAACTCCAAATTCCTATTTTCCAAAATCAAGAAGCTTTCAATGCCTACTAGTATCTTTCAAAGCCACCTTCACTGAGCAAGGCAAAATCATTTTTCAGGTGTTTTATCAACAAACATGCAGACATTAATGGTAGCATAAATTCTGCAACTACTCCTGTCTCACATGTCCTCCCTCCACTCCCTAATCCAGTTTCAATACAATAGCTGTTAATAACATTTCTAAACCTTTACGATGAGGGCCAATACCTGTTCCCACTTCATTACTTAAAAGAACCTTCGTGCAGTTTGCACACACATTACCACCATCATCAATAACTCTGACGCTGTCACAGTATCGAAAATGGTACTTGTCAAGGTAACGAACGACCTCCTGATGACGGCTGACTCTGGAGTTGTCAGCGTTTTTGCTATGCAGAAGACACATATATTTATGTATTAAACAGGCCTGATTTCACTGACTTGTCCCTGACCTAAGCATATGACTCATAACAGATTACTCATCAAACCATCCATGTAGCCCTTGTGTCCTGTATGCAGTGATGGAAGAAGTATTCAGATCTTTTGCTTAAGTGAAAGTAGCATGTACATTATATTATTGGATCTGCAACAAAACTAGTAATTAAATAAGTAGTAAATAGTAGTAAATAATATAAGTATAAAAAAACTGGAAATGGAAACACTACTTTACTAAATGTACTTCCACAACGCTTGTATGGAAGCACTTGCTATGTTTTGTCATTTATTTAGGTATTTCCTTTTATTTGGCAACCATCTCTAGTTGTCAGCCAGTAAACCTTGGAACAGCTACAATTGCTGCTCTCAGAAACGAGGGATTTGAACAGGCCATTTCAGGAAATGTGTTATGTGATACTATAACTATGGATGGCTTTTTCAAAAACTCCAGAAAGAAGGACCTCATTTTTGCAATTTTTCTTCAAGCGGGAGAAGCACTCTATATCTCTCTAGTAAATTCTGTCTGACCCATTCATAACTTTTCACAACTAGGGTGTCTCTGATTGTCACCACTAGTGGAAACTCCAGGCTCCAGTGCACCTCCATACAAGAATTTGTTAATTTATTGTCATTATGCAACACAGGGTTGCAAAACGAAATGCAGTTATAACCCATTTGCTGAAAAAAAATACAAAACAAAACCAAAACAGGGGTCCATTCCTGTAGTGCATTTATTATTTGATTTAGGAGGAATGTGAACAGCAGCAACAAAACAATTGTCTGGGCAAATAATATGGCCAGCATCTTCAAATGAAATATCAACATTGCAAAAGAACGACTTTGACCACGTTTGAGCACCAAGCATCATTGATGTAAACACATAGTCCTGCTGCTCTCGTTCCACCTAAATCCTGCGCTCTGTCCTGACAGAGTGATGCTTTCAGGACAGCATCTTCATGCGTCCCAGTTTACTGATAACCTGAGAAATAAATTACAGATTTACAATGAATAGTAAGCACTTTTCTTCTCTTGTGCTGTCATATATACACACTCCGACAGCTGTACGCTTTCTATTTCTCTCTCTCTCCCTTTTCCCCTCTCCTGTCTTGTTTAGGCAGTGAACTAAATACAATCAGTCGACCCAAACTGGCTATAGCATCCAAACTACGCCCAACACTGGTCTATAGGAGGCTTGTGATGGACAGTCTGATGTTGGCCGTCGAGACAACTGAGATGTGCTGCTGAAATGGGTTTGGCCTTCATCACTGTGTCCGTCTGAACTAAAGACGTTTGACTGTAAATAAGGAACGAACTACAAAGTGAGCAGCACCTTGTCAGGTACAGCTTGAGTCACTAGTAAAATGATGAACATTTCATTTAAACCCATCCACAGATGAACCGTCCATGCTGCTCATTAAATAACCACAGCCATAGCACACAGCCTTAACGCCCAAAGGTCACAGAGATTCAAGGCATGTGGATGTGCATCGATATAGAGCCATTAGTCAGGCCTCTCCTGAGAATATTCACTTTAATACTGAACCGCCTATGTGACAAGCGACTTCAGCAGCATGAACTCCCCCTTTCAAAGTTGATGTGTCTCTTGTGACAGAGCCCACAGCTCCTCAGCAGAATGTAGGGGAAGCAGCAGGCACTATTGGTTCCTGCAATTTGCCCTAATGGTTTTACATACCTCATTCATTGAAACAGTCACTTTGATTTACCTTTGCAGAGCAGGGAGCTGGGAGGACATTGAGATTCCAGCGGAAAGGTGCCATGTACAACAGCGATAAATAATCCAGAGGGTGTGTTCAACAGATAAATGGCTTTTTGCTTGAATTCCGTCCCTCCTGTGCAGACTGCGTGGGTCTGAAGGGGCTGTCGTGCTCCTCTGTTCACTGTTTATTCTCATCGCCCGCAGCTTTAATGCTCAGCCGCTTGCTTTCTTATTACACTCATGATATCATTCAAATACATACTAAGAAATTCAGACCTACCAACAACACACACAAAAAAGTTCTCAACGATTGGTGTCTAAAAGCTGTTCCACAGTGTTTTGACAAGATTGTTTTTTTTACCAGAGATGCTTCTCTCTTGGGTTGTCAATTTCACACCAGGCAAGAAATGACAATCAATTCATTTGATTTCTTTTGAAACGCATATCATGAATACAAAAAGACTCTTCATGATCAGAAATGACATGAATTTGTTTTAGAAGTTGTCGGGTTTTATGTCAGATATCACAGTGTCAACTAAGTACCCAAAGTCAATGAATCATCAAATCAATTCACAAACGTTTCATCCTGAGGGGAACATAATTATGTGGGACACATTTCTTGGCATACACCCAACAGCTGTCAAGATCTTGCACTCCAAACAATAAATGCCGACCCGCATGGTGGCGCTAACGAAAAAGTCAAGCCCTCCCCAAAGTCGATAGGATTCATCTGACCAATGTCTGTCCAAAACTTAACGTCATTCAATCCAAAAGTTGTTGATTCATTTCCGTCTGGACCAAAAGGGTGGACTAACCCCAGAAATTGCCATTCCTGCACGCCGCAAGAGTGGCAAAAAATCATTGTTATCTGGTGGTCAAACTATGAAATGATGACAGCATTTGCGAAATTACATCAACTACATCTTCTCTTATAGCCATTTTTTTCTGCTATGTCGTCTTGAGACTTATTGGCTGATTTGTGCAGATACAGATATAATTCTGATACGCTAAAATAAGTAGGGCTCTAGTCAAGAGTTGGAATCCGAGTTTCAATGTCGTTCAGCTATAGAGAGATGGGTAACAAAGTCTGTCACACTTTCAAATGCTGCACATCCAGCTGCGGGACTAATAAAGGATTATCTTATCTTATCTTATCTTATTATGCATTCAAACATTCAGCAAAATAACATGGGAGGAACGCCAGCAGACACCAAAGGCATGTCTTCTGATTAACTTATTGGGATTTGTGTTTCACCAAGCTCAAGAGCACAGCAATTACAAGTTCAGAATGCTAAACTTTAAACTTTCACTCAATTTTCATAGATCTTATGACTGACTGTGAGTCGGCCAGTATGACGTACACTTCTGATTTGTCTTCACCTGCATACCTCTGTTTCCTTTTATACTGCCAATGACTAAAGAGTGTAGGTACAGTATGCACATAGCTATTTTAAGTACAGGCTTGGATCCAAAAAATTCTTCCCAAACAAGTAGAGAGAGGAGGCCAAAATGTGTTGCTGCTCTCCTTCTCTCTAAGGTGCAATATGTGGTTCAGTTCCACCGAGCGCTCTGCTCCGAAATCCTGTGTGACTAAATGGTCTGCCATCGCAGTGCTGAGGATCAGACAGCAAACAGGGCGGGTCAGTCAGGTAGGGAAGGGTGGACAACGGCTTATGATGAAATGACATACTGTACTTTTCATAGTTGGCTTAGTTTTCTTTGCTTTGTGAGACTTCAACAAATGTGTCTACGGTGACTCCAAGGACGAACAAACCTCATGAGTGAAAGCACAAACTGGGAGGAAAATGTGCTCTAATTCTCTAAAAGACAACACTAGTAAAAAAAAAACAAAAAAAACAGCAATATTGCAAGCATTAAATTACAAGGCTGGACTTTTTCAATGTTTTCTATAAATAGTATTTTATATTAAATCCTAGGCTTTTATTTTATTTTTTGTGGAATAATATGCATTAAGTGCACTAGTGAGTATTTACAGCAGCAATACTGTGTATATGGGATTAACTCGACATATCCTTTAAGGGTACCCTATATATGTGTTTTCACTCTAAATTGTGTCTGTGGGGGCCACCATATGGAACTGCTTCTGTAAGAACAATGGGAAAATGTTCTTAACCTTGTCACTCATTCTCTGAAGCTCGCTCCTATGAGCATTCCATGTCTGATTTACCAAACCCTTTTAACGGCACAAGCATGTCAGAAGAATGCCACCCAGTTTCCCACAAGGAAGTAACAAGAAATGATGTCATCACAGCCGTGGCTCTCCTTCTTCTCCTTCTCTTCTCTTGTTGGTTCTCAAATAAGCTGTTGTAGCAAAAGGTTATGAGTTGTTCCAATACTTATGAAGGTAGTGAAATAATAACACAGAGGCTCCCTAGTCTAAACCAAGAAAACTCTTTATTGCTCCCACATTGTCAACTGCATTATGGCTTTACTCCGTCTGTTTTTACCTTTCACAATAAAAGCCCTAGACATAGACTGCATCCCTGCTTACCAGAGCTCAAATTCGCTCAGAGCATCTCGCTTGCAACTCAACTAAATAGTTTACATTGGCTTTTTCAATGTCTGAAATTTTTGAAAAGCCCATAGAGGTATAGTACAAGTGTGTCAAACACCTTGGACAATTTTAATTTCTTCCTCTTCTTTGAATTTCCACCAGACTAGGCACAGGAAGGAAGTGTTTATTTGCATATAGAAGTGAGATTCCATCACAAGTGGACATTCTAGATGCATGTGGAGACACATTTAAATGTGTGAACTTACGTACTTGGAGCTGACCACTTGTGATCGGATCACCCAAGACGTAAATGCCAGGTGTAAACAGGGTCAGAGTGAGAGAATCTTCATAAAAAACTACTAATCTGTGAAAGTTGTCATGTCAAAATATACTAATAAAACCTTTGTCTTTAAAGAAATAATAGTAAAAAAAATGCTAGTGGTTTGCGCATGAGGTTCATCATTCTCCTTTTGCCTTTTTTATTTCTTGTTAATAAGAGTTGTTCAGACATCAATTTAGATTATTACCTTTTGACAGAGCTTGACTTGTTGATTCCTGTCTTTGTCCTAAGCTAAGACAAATCTTGCCAACTGATATATGGCAGAAGAGTAGTCTTCAAAATGTCGGACTGTTCCATCAATGAGTTGATCTCCTCTACTGATCCAAACATTCACAGTCAAACATCAGAGGAGGGCCTCCTAAGCTATTTGCTTCTTCTACCTACCTTCAAGTTTCTCCTTCAAGTGGCTACTAATGGTGAAATGATGTTCGGTGGACCTGCACATTAAATGTCTCCCAGTCATTAATTACCAGGCAGGGGCGTCATAGCTGAATGAGTGATTGTTGATTGGCCTGTTGTAAAACACAATTCTTTTGGAATGGCCTCAACAGCCCCATATTGATGAAAGCTTGTGGCGCTCATAGGAGAGCGCTTGACCTTGTTAAATGCTCTGGGAGATTTGAGGGCAATTGTGTTGTAGAAAAAGATAAGGTGACTGTGGGATAATTTCGGAAAGGGGTAGGGGGGATAATGGCTTCATTTTCTCAGTCGGATCTGTTCTCTCTATAACATAAAGCTCATAGGTTAGAAAAACAACTACCCAAAAAACAAAGACGCTCAATAAATCAACACAGCTCAGTCACTGTCAGTGATGCAGCTCCAGGTTGCACATTGCAAACATCAGAAGATAAAGCTTGTGTGATGTGTGGCCGAAGGCAGGGGTTTCTCATGTTTGATTGCTGTTCCGTTTCATTTTCGCAGCAGCTAACAGCTGATAAGATAAAACCCCATTTCTCAGGTCTGCCCACTAATCTTTCTGAGCAATAACTAGGTTGGAACTATCTAGAACGGGAGGCAAAACAATGATTCAATGAAGCCTTGAAACAAGGCCAAACCCCCTGATGGAGAATGCATGTTCCTCTTTGGAGCAGCTTTATTAATATGTAAAGCTCATGTAAATGCAGGATATGTCACTTGTCACTTGAGGGGAAGCGAGAGCACCAGCAGAGTGGCTTCTTGCATCTGCTGGAGCTCCTCTCGTTCCGTTAGGGCTTCATTTGGAGGAAGTGAGACAGACTTCTTTTTTTTCTGTTATCAGCTGGCAGTGATAAGATTTATTCCCCTCATTTAATTGTCACCAACCCACACACTGTGAAACACCCACGCATAACAAGCACAAATGGGTTCATACCAACTTTCAACAGAAATTTGCTGTGAGGTAATTCTGAGGACTCGTAATTAATTTGACACCAAGTTGTTTTCTAATGTGCATTTGGGTATTTTGCCGCTGGTGATGCAACAGATGAACACAATCAGTCTTCCATCCCAAGCCTCTAGCTGCATATTAGGATTTAGCCTGGCACCACTAGTGAAATCCCAGCACTTATTGTAGGGAGCAGGGACATTTTTTCCCAGTTATGGTACCCAAACAACACCTGCCATTACATAATGCTCAGCTGAACAGATAAAACACAGAGTCCCTTGGTATGTAGTTGCCTTTTCTCATTACGGGCGGAGGGCTGGGTTATCTGAGATGGATCAACACTTTCCAATAATTAACACTAATTCTACAATAGCTCTTGTAACAATGTGGAGCTCTAGAATTAAGCTTGGTCAAATCAGGTATTTATAGAAAAAAATCCAAGTACAATACTTCTAGAGGGATTGTGGTTTTATAAAGACTGTCACTGGACACAAAAAGTCACATATTTTGCTATGTCACCAACAAATGGGCATGTGTCACGATGGGACATTGTTGTTACATGTATTCATAGCAAATTGCTCATCAGCAGAAGTAAATAGGTTACCTGTTAAATTACTGATCATTTCTTCAGCCCAGCTCGGTCCAAGGCTACCTCCAAACACAAAAAAAGCTGCCACATCTACACATCACATTTTCAGTACAGTGAGATTAGTAATATGTCAAGCAATATGTCAGATTGCGGTGACATTGCTAAAAATACGCCCGACGAGGCAACTTCTTAACAACCTGAACGTATGCTCCTGCTAGAAATGGACAGAGCTATGAAAAAAAAAAGTTTTCCTTCAACATGTGTGGCAAGAAAAAAACTAAACGTTATATTTCGTACAGTAGCCAGTGAAAGTATTAAGCGACCATATAGATATCTGATTCTGCGGTCTAAGCAGACGCCTACAGGAGCAACTTGAAGAGGTTAAACTGTGTTGGACTTATCCCTAGGAGGGCACACATTAATTAAAGCCTGTACTGGTGGAGATGTAGGACAATTTATGTTTAGTTTTCCTCGGTGCCAAGCTCGTGAGCGAGCCACAAGCTTGTGTCCATCCTCTCACTGACTGAGTAGAGCTGCTACAGACATTATACGTAAATCTAACTTGACCCCAAAATTTGAATACACCCACAGTTTGCCATGCCTGCCTTGCACGACAATTTATTATTTTATTTATTTTACTTTTTACGTACTCGCGCAAAGAATTTCTCATATAAAATCAGGCGTATTGGCACAATCAGAATTCATCTGAAAGTCTGGCGTGGAAAGTTTTCAAATCAGTTTCGTTATATTCAGAAACAGTGATTACACGTCCCGGGGTGACATTTGACAGTGAACTTAAAACTACGACTACGAATCATTTAATGATTTGAAAGACTTTAAAGGTAAAATGAAAATTGGTCTCTTGAGAAGTCGATGCTATTAGAAGTTTCACAAAATCATGGCTGAATGGCTTCACTCCTTCATAATGTCAAAGTTTAATCTTGCAAAAGGGGTTTGCCGTGTCATTCTCTGATCCTAAGATCATAATGATCACAATGAGAAATGGATAGTTAAATACAGATTATAGAGGTGCTGTGATAAATCCTGGGCCTAAATTCAGCTGGGAAACCTTCACCTCTGTGTAACCTGCACCTAATTGTGGAACAATGAGTTGCTACAAAATGGATCACATACTCAATTACTTTTATTCCACTGACCAGACTGACACATGTGTAAGAGATTTTTTTTTACTGGACTCATTCCAAGATCTTTGACGGAGTCAGTATGCTTTCCTTTTCTAGAAGGACGGTGTAGGTTCCTTTTTTATCGTTTTAGCTCTGTGAAAGGCTGGGCAATCAGTCTTTCTGTTTGTCATCCAGGCCAAGACATTTTAACATCCGCGTGACAGACTCAGATTTTGTAATGGATAAATAATGGCCATCATAGGATGATTGCGGATAGAGGTGTCTCTCAACCAACACTTTGTTCTATGACAAGGTATTTAAAAAAAAACAAAAAAGCCCTATTTCCATGAAATGCACGTTGCATATTCATAGTTTCTGGAAGTTGAATCAGAAGTTGCGGTACCCGGCAGCAGATCCATATATGCATTACATTAAAATATACCGAAATCACGTGCCCTGCCACCTATTGGAAAGAATACAAATTGAATGCACTTCCGCATTGGCTTCACTTTTGAGATCCGTGGGCTGCCTCCTGGAGCTGACCTGTAGCGCCATCAAGACAAATGCTGGAAACTAATTTTGAAAACTAAAAGCGCGATTTAGATGAATTTTGCTTTTCACTTTTACTTCCTTTGTACTTTGGTGACCCCTTCACTTTTCATCTAGAAGCTCAAAATTTCTATTTATTTAGCGCTTTGATTTGTGACCAAACTAAACTCGGCAAATGTTATGAAATCCCCATTAGCCTAAGCTGCATTTTGTGTTCAGTGCTAATGAAGAAACGTTAGTATGCTAACTGCTATTCTAAGATGGTGAACATGGTTAACAATTTACCTGAATTTACATTCAGCAAGGCTGCTGAATGAGTCCAGTGTTGACATTAAAACATGAATTTTGGTGACCTCAGTACCAAAACATCAAGAGAAGTCATATGAATAAACTATGCTCCTTTCAGACCTCCACTCTTTTTTGGCTGAGGTGTTGGAAGTGGTGATCAGATCAGATAATCTCTGAGCACCGCTGAAGTCACACTGAGGTTCCAAGTCATGGCTTTCTGAGAGCCAAGAAAGATCTACATATCCGACACAAACATGCACCAATGAGGGAAATCTATTACAGCTAAATTTTGAGAATGGGACCCTCTCAGTTTCACTTCACTTGTGCTGCAGCCCGAGGGGCCTCTATGATATAATTGGCATCGGTTGTAGAGATGAATTTCCAAGACCCAACTAAGAAAGTGTTTTGTTTCAAAATGCACAATGAAAACATAAAAACCTTTATATTACCCCCCAAAAAGAGCTCTGACGAATATTTAATAACTTGAAGCCTAGACAATAAAGAAGTTACATATTTGTGCAAACATTATAGCCATAAAGACCTTGGACTTCTGCTCTGTATGCTTCAAAGATGTCCCATATATTGCATGCAATCAAATGTTAGTATTTAATTAAGTCTTAAATAATGCAGCCAAACATCAGCCTGCCATTGTGCCAGCTACCATAACCCTCCACTGTAGATAAAATGACTTGTTAAATTCTTTATGAGTCATCAGAGGAATAGCAGAGACGACCGAAGACTATAGGCTTATGATGAATGAAATAAGCTAAATGCATTTCCATTCGAAGCGGACAGGGATTCAAACAGATGATTCAATAAAACTGACCGGCGTCAGTGAAAATGTAGTCACCATTAATAAAAGAGGTTAGCGTTCTTGAAGTAATTATGAGGAAACGCTTTCGCAACGATCATACCAAAGCAGCATCATGCGATAAGGAGGTGTGGAATATGCTGATATGAGGAAAAATACATTTTCAAGGTTATGAGAGAACATTAGGCAGAAGCCTCAGTAGAGAATGAAAGGAGATTGTAACCAAGTGGACCTCAAAGGAGTCAAAGATTATCAAGGTGAGTCCCTGTGCAGGGAGCAAGATATACTTCCTTGTCATTAAAATACGAATTACAGCCAAGAAATAAGTGTGCGCTGTTGATAACTGAACTCCATTTGTGTGGCCCTGTTTAATGGATCCTGCAGTGATAAAAGTGTGTGTTGTTCATGAAGAATTAATTACCACCCACAACCGAGAGGGCCATGTTTGGGAAAAAAACCAACTGTGTCTTTTATTGGTGGGAGCGTGTTTATAGGGCTTTAAAAGAGAGGCGCTTTTAACATCGGCTGACCTTTTCCCAGTTCATTACCAACCGCCCTACACGCAGAGAAAGACAGGGTCCTCAAGGCTCCTTCAGTCATGGCAATCATTTAGAGAAACCTGGAAATTTATATGATATGGCCTTGTCAGTTTCTTAAAAAATATTTCAAAAGATAACTCATCTTACAAAATAATTTCCGCATGAGAGTTTACAGCTTTCCCTTTTGCAGAGGACGGCACCTGCTATCAGCTTGGATCAGAGCCATGGCAGGAAAATGAGTCAAAATGTCCATAAAAACTATCCAAACACCTCCTGCAGCATAGGCAACGTATCCACTGTTCAGGGTTTAAGAGCGTCCTCTCTAGAAAAACAAAAGTCAGTTGTTTCAGAAAGCAACATATGTGTACATTCAGGTGATACAGCAGACAGGTTTAAGTAGAAGCCCGACTTTCATGAGAAAGCGTGATCTTTCAATGTTTTAGTTCCTCCTAAAGGAGTTGGATGGGGTTGAGGCCAGGGCTCTGTGCAGGTTCTTCCACATCAAACTGTGAATAACTGAAAATGCCACAAAATGGGAGGCACATTGTTCTAAAATATAATAAGCATTGAGATTTCCCTCAATTGCTACTTATGAAAAACAGCTCAATACTAAATGTACAAACAAGTATATGCAGCCATTTTTTAGTCTAGCTCTAAAGCATAGCCAGCAGTGGCATATTGAGCACTTTACTTGTGCAGCACAGATTGTATAGAACACATGGATTAACAGCAGAGACGTGGATTGTGCTGTGTGAGTGGTTTGAGCA
>NC_072460.1:2130487-2151358 GCF_027596085.1 Anoplopoma fimbria | reverse complement strand
TCGCCCTCTGGTGCCACAAAGGGAAACTGTCACCTTGACTCATTTCCCCGTTTAGAGCTTTTCAGAATAAAACATCCATCATTATTTGTTGGGTTGACGTTCTCTGAAATTGGTTTACTATCAGCTGAACAGCTTCTTTATGCAGATGGCCTCTTACACACATAAAATGAGTTTCTATCTAAACGTGGAGCAGTCACCTTCATTTATTTGTGGATCATCACGTTTGTGCGTCAACATGAGGATTAAAGAGGAAGCTGGTTCCTTCAGATTGTCACTGATTATTTTAAAACAGTTAATTCAAACTGAATTCAACTTTTTAAATAATCATGGCATCCCAACACATGAGAACTGTTCTGATAATATATACTAATACAATAAATGAATACTAATAAAGACACAGTTATCATCACTGTGAGAGCAGCAGTGTTCCTCTCTGTAGCCTTTGTGTGAATAACAAGCTGCATTCTGTATTTAAACTGTGTTTGAATTGACTCCTCTTTTCGTGAGAGGAACTAAGACGAGAAGAGGAACCAAGTAAATTCCACAGAATGAGGAAATGAGGAATCCCCACAGACTTTGGTGGACGATTACGTAATACTGAACATACAAAACTTGAGTCATCAGTCTAAGTAAAAGTTGTTTTCAAGACTTTTAGTGCCGAAATACTATCAGCAAATTGTAGTACCTGCGGTTAAAGTATGTATCATTATGTATTTATTCATTACTTTCAGTTTGATACATGTTAATCACTCTCTCACACACACATACATAGGTCATAGACCCATATCAATATCACACTGGAGGAATTGTCCTTCATAAAGAACTACTACCTGAAAGTATTTATGTTCTCTTTTATGTGAAACACTCGATGCAGTACTTTTCAGTGTACTGCAGTAAACTGTAGTATTACAGAAGTAAAGAGTTTCCTCATCGTGATCCTGTTGCTTCATACTGACAGCTTCAACCAGTCAGTCACGTGCCTCACAACACAACCCGGAAGTGAACCCACCTGCAGCAGGTAGAGATGTTTGATCCATTGAATCTGAGGTGGAGTCTTTAAAGCCTTGAGCCCGTGATCAGTTCACTGCTTCTTGTTCCCTGCTCCTCCGAACTCCCCTCTGACGACAACAGCCCTCCACCAATCACAGCTCCTCGGGGGCGGGCTCTTTCGTTTTTTTGTGGTTACAAAACAAACACACTAAAGTGACAATATATTTAAAACAATATAAAGAAAATAAGTGTTCATAAAACAAAAAGTATCAGTAGAATAAAATTCAAAATGAGATCAAATTCACACTTATTGAATATTTACGTCACTATCAGATTTTTGAAGTCTATAATCTATTTTTCTGTCATCTGAACACTGATCTTTTATATTTATATCTTCTGCTCACGGCATTTTCTCTTTTTCTTTTCTTCCAAAAGCATTCATATTTCACATTTCACATGTGAAAAGTCACTTATATATTCACATCTCAAGTGTAAGAGACCACATGTGCAAAACATCTATTTATATAGTTTAAATGTAAACTACTTTAAACCAGAGGCTTTGACAATGACAACTAAAGAAGGGAGATATTGTTCAACAATCGTGTATTTTCAATATCATTGTTCTTGAATTTTATATCATGTTATATTTATACTGTTGCTTAATAAATACAAATTAAAGTGCTGCCTCTGTCTTCTTTGTCCTATCAGTGTAAACTGTTAATGTGTTACTATGACTACTTTTTTCATTGTTACATATTTTACTATGAGCATTTTGAAGTTCAGAAAATGTATAAAATACGGTGATGGTTAAAAGACGTTCAAAAGTGGTTCAAAAGTGAAAGTTTATTCACCGACTATGTGAAGACGTTGATAAGACGTTCACATTTAGACCATATTTCACCGAGATTTGCGATTTGTGCTTTCAACTGAGAAATGTTGTTTGTTAGTAAGGTTCTAAAATGAGGATATACTATTATTAGCACAATGTAGAGAAGCACAATGTAGAGAATGAAAATATTTATATTTCTAAATCCCGTTGAAATCTGGTCTAAATGTGAACGTTTCACCAGTTTTGAACCAGTTTTGAACGTCTTTTCAACAGAATAGAATATTACAGTTATCTATTTTATCTTTGTATCATAAAGGTGACGTGCTCTGGCACCCACAACGACTACCCTAAACACTTCAAATTATTTCTACTTTTAATCTGGTTTTCCCAAATAAATGTTGTCAAAAAGTACAGGGATGAGGGACAGAAGTAAGAAGGAAAATATAAAAAAAAAAAATAATAATATTAATATATATATGAAATAATATATCAAATATAGTATAAAGAGAGATTATGAGGAATACAGGAAGTATATATTAATTAAATAAATATTAATTATTGAACTGTGGAAAAGGGGTAGGATTAAATAAGTGTTACACTTCTTCCTACTCCTTTTCAGACATATCAATTGAATGTATGTAATTTTTTTCTTTAGTGAAATAATTGGCACATCGCTTTTGTTTATTGTAGTGTCATGTTTTTTATTTTGTTTGGTGTTATTTGCGATGTTTGATTTGTATTTTGATATGTCTGAAATAAATAAATGACAGTTGTTTCATCTCTTAAATGGCGACAGTCAACAAAAAATCTAGTGAGTTAAGGACCAAATCCTAAAAACATTGGTTTTATTTGGTTGATATGGATACTGGTGTCAACACTTTTGTGTGTAAAGACAAATTAAGTGTGGGCTAGTACTTTCTGTTAAAAAAAAGACTTTATATTTGTTGGTACAAAACATATCTTCTTACATACTCCTTTAATACTATCTAGGTAAAAAATAATCTCAATTGAAATTGGAAACATATGATGATATTAAATATATTATATATTAGCTTTAATCAGGTTTTGAGTACCTTGTTAAATTCACTTTCAGGTACAATTACCACTAATGTTCAACAACTATTTTTTTCCCTTTGTCTTTTTATTCATGAGAGATTAATCTCACTGTTCTCGTGTCATTCCTGACTTTTTCACTTTCGGTGCTGCCACGTCCTCACCTTTCATTTTCTCTCCTCACACTCACACACAATTATCACTTCTGTTTACTGGCATACAACCCTCATTGTTCACACTGTGACTTGATACTCCCCCCTTTTTCATGCATCTCTAATATTTTCCTCTTTTGTGTGTTCTACTATTCCTTTTGTTTCTCCATATTTAATTCCCAAATCTCTCCATCACTTGGAGCTCTTCTGATCCTCCCCTTTTCAAACTTCCCTGCCTCTCACTTTGTTTATTTGAGACATCTGATGAAGCTTGACTCCATATCACGGTCTCTCCCCCTCACATACACACTCATCAGGAAAACATATTATAAATAACGATGTGAAGGTCTTTGTCTCTCTCTCTCTCAATCATGAGTCTTTGTCTCTCTCTCTCTCACAATCATGAAGGTCTTTGTCTCTCTCTCTGACGCACACACACACACACACTAAGCTCATCTCCTACACAATTCTGTTCCCATACGACTAAACTGTATTCTCAATTACATTTTGAGGAAAACGTATTGGTCTTTTCTCAGGGATTATGGTGGCCCTTTTCAACGTGATTAACATTGTAAATTGACACAAAACAAGAACACAACAAAACTGCTTGGTTAGATTTAGTAAAAAGAACATGGTGTGGCTTAAAATATGTAAAGTATGGATATATTAAAATAAGCCAACATTGGCCTTCACGAAGGACACGAACAGCAGGTGAATTTCCTGTGTTGACTCCTACCATACACCCCGAGTTTGATTGGAAATGTGTCAAAACAAACGTTATCCGAAGGTTTGTTTCCCTCTAACTGCAATTGACATTTTTTTTAATCATTTTTAGCAGACCAGGACAGACACACACACACAACCACTTACACATTAAGACACACCTCGCACACAGAAGAGAAATAAATGTGGGGCTTCATATAGTGTTCACACACATAATGCCTCGGACACATTTACACACACATACGCACATGCAGGTCCCATGAAGCCAGAATGTGAACAGATGATCTGCTTGGCTGTCAGGGCAAACAGGCTGGGTTCAAGAACATTGGCAGCCAGAGCATTGCCTGCTAATTGCCTCTGCGTATTCTCTTGGTGTGTGTGTGTGTGTGTGTGTGTGTGTGTGTGTGTGTGTGTGTGTGTGTGTGTGTGTGTGTGTGTGTGTGTGTGTGTGTGTGTGTGTGTGTGTGTGTGTGAGTGTGATCCTCTCATGCAGAGTGAGTGTCTTTCACACCCTCTGTGTGCAGGACGTGATGACTCAATGTGAGATCACATGCATGTGTGAGTCTGTGTGTAAAATGTGATATGAGTTTTCGGCAGTTCTTTTCTTGAGGACTGGCTTGTGATAGCCCACTGGTCTTGACATTTTTGGACATTTTCAGCAAATTTTCAGCACATTTTTAGCAACTTTGGACCAATCCTAACAGCCAGAACAGCTCATTTTATGATTACACCTACACTGATCATAGTATTTGTGAGTGAGCAAACTGCGGAGTGGCCAGCAGTTCGGAAATCATGCGTTTAGTGAGTTAAAAAGCACTTAAAAACCTCTGTTTCCAGTGACATTTTGCGCAGATATTGATATTAAAATTCAAAAGAGAGTTAAAGTGAATTCAAAACACAATTTTATGGATTTCGCCCAACAATCTTGTCTTGTCTATATGTCTTGAAATCACATGGGGATGGGCCAGATGTTTGGTACATGACACAGACAATAAATGCTTTCAGGCAGATATTGATATTTGAGAGTTAAAGTATTCCATTTCGTTTTGGTCTTGGTCCCTTTTTTGAAGGTCTCGATCCCATCTCAGACTTGACTGCATTTTTACTTTGTCTTGTCTCGTCTTGTTTCAGACAAAGGACTCTGGATTTTATTTCCAGACCGGTCAAGACCATAACTGTAGGGACATCACTATACTGCCTAAGCATTGTCTGATTTATTTGTTAACATTATCACTGTGATTGCTCATAAAAAAACAAAAGAAAATTCCCATCCATAAAAATCACCTCTGCAGTGTATTTCAATTATTTCTCATTTACACTACATACATACCTATACAATCGTCAGTTGTTTTCTCTGGGTCCTTTTATAGGAATGTGGATCTTTCAGATCGATTTGAGGATTTCCTATGGTTTGTATGTCCCACAGTTTATATTATTTTATAAGTGTGTCATGCAGTGTGGGACTCGCACTGGTCTGGTCTTTGTCCTGACTCCATATCAACCCCTCAAAGTCTTGGTCTTGTCTCAGTCCTGATACACTTTGGTCTTGGTCATGACTTGGTCTCGGTTTAGGTGGTCTTGACTACAACACTTCCTCCTGGAAGGTCATCCATCACAAGCTGGAGATGAGCAGCCAGTTATTGCTCAAACCCAGATAGCTTTATATTTTCTTTTCCTTTTTTTTCTAGTGAAGATATCATGTTTCCATCAGACCAAAGTTTTTCGGGGTGATTTTTTGGGGGGAAAATGTGCTTTAAATGACTCACAAGATATCAAGAATATTTCAGTTTGATTGAATGGTGCAGTCATCAAAACCGTGTAGTCTGCTGTTTAAATATTTCACTCGGTGTAAACGTCGTATATCTTCGTTGGATATTTGGAACAAGCTGATACAGAATAAATATGATGCTGTCAGACGGTGTGGAATACCATTTTTCAAATCTTAGAGCCACTAAACGGGAAAATCAAGGGGAAGATTTGGCTTGGTATGTAGATATAAAATCGCAAAGTATAGATTTGTTGTAAGTTGTGTCCATTTTCACAGTTACTTCCAGAATGTTGCTTGAAACAGGTTTTCCCTTGTTGCTATGGATACCACTGTAACCAATGCATCCATATTCAGGTTACCTCAGCTTGAATCAGCTCATGAATCTCTCTGGTGTTTCTTCGGCTCACAGCTGCAGTGTAACCACACGCTAAATGTTTCCTTATGTACTTTTAGTGTTTCATCATGACACAGTGGCACATTGAGTCTGCATGATGGGATTACCTTCCTTTTTTTGTTTGATATGGAAGAAGAGGTTAGGAGTGAATGGGGATGTCTGTTTGATCTATTTCAAAGCCCAAGGGAATTCATGTAAATCAATCTAATGTCCTCACAAGCATAGCAGATCCAGTAAGGGCATGTGTGTCCAACAGATCACTGGGTGGGTGAACATCTCTTCAGTTTTACTGCTCAATAGGGTTCAATGCAGTATCTTTATTGTCCTCCAGGGAGCCATTTGTTTTGATCATAGCAGATCCAATAACACTCATAAACTGTTAGATGAAGCCAACTAAAAGACCCATGCAGCTTATTGAGTTATATTAGCCATTAGAAGTCCATTATGCTGTGTTTTAACATTGTTGCTTTGTTCCTCTGTTACGTAACAAGATAAACTCTACTGAGCCCCCCCAAAAATGAGAAAAATTTAAACAATGTCCTATTGCTAATTGATCCATAAGTTATTTTGTGTCTTTTCTTTGTTGGTGACAATCAGAAGATGGTTTACAATATCTGAATTATTGGCCTTAATAATGAAGTGGAAAAGACTTGCTGGTGCATCATTTCCCAATGGAAAGTGTAAAGAATAATGGGAATTTTATCACATAGCACAAAGTCTTGAAGCCCTAACAGTTTAAGCTATTAACCCATCGGTAAAAAAGTTTAGTTCTAAATATGAAGTAGGAACATCTAGGGAACATTTGGTTGGACATGTTCTGCAGTTCAGATTAAACATTCCAACGATCAAAAGGCCAAAGTAAGTTTCTTTCAAAGGACATCTGGGCTCACACTTGGGGACAAAGTGAAGAGCTCAGATTTCCTTAAGGAACTCCGAGCAAAACTGCTGCTCTTTTGCATAGAGAGCCGATAGATGTGGTTGGGTCATCTGATAAGAATTCCTCCCAGACGCCTCCCTGTGAACGTCCATCTGGGAGGAAACCTCAGGTCGGACTGATGCCAGAGGTGTGATATATCCTGTCGAGCTAAGGAAAGCCATAGTATCCCCAGGAGGATCTAAAGGCGGCCAGGGAATGGACATCTAAGCTGCTCGACTTAATTTGCTGCCTTTGCTAATCGAAACCAGAAAAATAGCAGAAAACTGTCTTGATGAGAAGAATTTACGTGTTAAATTTCTTGTCAACATTTACTTGTGATTCTGGTCATTAGGCAGACATTTTTGAAGCTACATTAGGACTGAATCACAAGCTCACATCTTGCTTTCTGAAGCCGTAAAATTTTTACAATACTTAAGGAGGTATCTGAATTAAAAAAAATTGTAAGTGAAGAAGGCAATGATGCAAAGCAGTACAGTCAAATTAACACCAAATAATTCTGGATTGAAATAACATTTACAGAATTTTAACAAAGACATTCAATAACTGCATGAACTAGAATGACACACTTGGTAAATTCAACATAATGTACATTTCCACTGTATTGTATAACTCACCGCTCCACTGCTCTGAGTTTCCCTTTTTAACAGATTTGTTTCAGTCATTCATTCTTATTCATTACTTTCCAATCCTATTGGCATTAAGCTACCATCAATGAAACCCACCACTTCCTGTGAAAAGCCTTTCAGCAGCTCAAATTATATAATGCCTCCCTTTTTAGGCAGGCTTTTAAAGCTAGGGTTGGTAATGTTCTTCAGAAATAATTTCTTTGTCATATTTGTTTAAAATAATTTTAACATCCAAACAGCAATCAATAAATCAATAGCTCTGACTAAAAATCTTGGTGACTTTCTTGCTAGATTTACTAGTAATGCTGGCTTATTTCATTTAAAAGAGTAAGCAACAATGGGCTGGGGTTTTTTGGTTGGATGATTTTTTAAATCTTGCTTGCTCTTGCTAGTATCACCAGTACCATCCTTAGCTTTAAGTTGAAATGTCCGCTGCCGAAAGAACAAAATAACAGCAAAGCAGAATTAGTAAAAGAGAGTAATGTTTCAGTTCATAAGAGAGACTAAAAGCAAGATAGAATCAGGGCTGTGAAAAGGTCCATTACATCCCAAAATTAACTAAAAGGGTGAACTATTAATTTTGATATGAATGAAAACTCCATGTGAGCCCAGTGTTAAAAGTAACTGGAGAGAGAGAAAGACACAGACAGACAGACAGACAGACAGACAGACAGACAGACAGACAGACAGACAGACAGACAGACAGACAGACAGACAGACAGACAGACAGACAGCAGATGATGGAGAGACAAAAGAGAGAGAGAGAGAGAGAGAGAGAGTAGATGATTCATAAGTAAACAGTTGAAACACATCTAGAATGCATCTAGTCACATTTACAACGAACACCATTAACAGCTAATTGAAATGGTAGCTAATTAGAATACAGTGAGCCTCTAATTAACGCCAGTTTAAAATCTCAATGTGTCTCCCTTGCGTCAAATGAAACCCCCAAAAACATTGTTTGACGCTTCTAGGTAGAACGACAGAAACAATCTGAGGCCCCTGACGACAGGACGCCATCGCTTGTCTGTGCCTTATAAACCATTACAAATCACTGTTGGGAAAATGAATTTGTTTAATGATGTGACAACGGTATGATCATCACTACTTCATTTCTGCTGAGGGACCTCGATTGTCATGGTTACAATAATTAATATGTGGTTAATGACCATGGTCATGCTTTAAAATTGAATGACGGTTTGAATGAGAAAGCAAACAGCGGGTTCCCATGTTTAAGTCAGATGCATTGTTGATCCAACCATCCACCCTCACCTCTCTTTTTCTCTCTATAATAACTTCATCTTTCTTCCTCCTTTTGTTCTTGACATATCTATTACTTGTTAAACATATGTTGTTTTGGGTAACTTTCTCAAAGAACCAACACCATCTCTCACATTAGTAGCTATATTGTCTCTTGTTTCCAGTCAAAAGTCTTTAGAAAAACAGAGGGAGCAGATTAACAATTTAAAATACGACCTATTGGGGGATGACAGTGTTGAAGGATATTGGGTGGAGGAGTGGGTGGAGTGACAAGGGCTTATGAGTGCCAAAGCAGTGTAATGGTCTGTTGTCATCTGAGAAGGCACATGTGTCTCTCTGGCGTAAAGTATATTCCTGAGCCCTGTTGTTCATAATCATAATAATAACAGTGAATCATTTGCATTGTTTCTCTGCAGCTCTCACTGTCTCAGCTGGCAGCTACTTCACGCTACCCAACCATCAGCCACTCAAGCTCGGCGTTGCCTTGGCAACAGTCCTTTCCTTCTCTGCTCCATCCTTCCCTGTTGGCATCGGCCCACCAGCTGTCACATGTCGTAAGATTCCCACCCTCATACGCACACACATGGCCTTGTGCTTACACATGTTCAGTGGAAAGTGCATTTACATATAAGATGCACACTTAAACACACAACATTGGATATACATCCCCAAGGATATGCAGAAAGTCCCTCGCTAGAGTTCAGAGACACATTCACCTTTATAGCACACAAAGATACACACAATGTAAACAGATATTTTGTCAATTATTAGTATTCTTTTTGCCGTGCTTTACCTTTCAATGTGAAGGTACAGTGATTCTTCACTATGCTACATTTTGTACGAATCTTTTCGTAGTTTCAGAAATTCAGTTACAGTAGTTTGTCCAGAAGTTAAACAGATAATGTATAACATTCATTCACACTGACTAATCAAAACAGCGCAGAATATGAATGTCTATACGGTAAATCAATGTCTCATTTCTTCATCTGCCTTCCTGTATTGAGTTTTTTTCATTTCCATTTGTTATAACAGTCGATTTAGGGGCTTTTTTTCAGAGCTGTCCTGGCCAGTCCACCTTCTTTAACGCTTCAGCACAGCTAAGAAGGACTTTGCTGATATTCTAACAAGACAGCAGTAGCTTTAATGGGTTTTCTCCCATATTTCATGCCTGGAATCCATATAGCTTAAGCAATGAGTCATATTGCAGGAATAATCCAGGAATTGTGGATCAGGCTTACATTATAATCAGACGTACAAATGGCTAAAAAAAGACACAATTCAATTTGGTTTTGAAAGACTGGCTAGGTCGTGCTGTTGGAAATACTGTCAGATCAACTTTCCTATTTCGTATACATCTACATACACTGGTAGTTAAAAGAACACTGTATTTTAGCATTTTACGTTAAATTCCCAGCAGTGCACATTTTTGATACCATATAATATGACACACGTACAGGTGAAATAATCATCCATATCTGGCGGCGACACACTGTCACATCAGTCTGTCCTTATGAAGAGACACATTTGACACATACACCACAGGTTGACTTCCATCTATCAGATTCTGAGAAGTTTTGCATCTTAAACTCTGACTCGACGTTAACTAATGCCCTTACTACTTTGCTGCACTCCCAAGATAATATTTCAGCCTTAGATTTGTATTTAAAAAATTTTTTCGCCTGGAATTACTTGCAAAATTAAGTGTAATAATGTAATGTAATACAATTCTTTGTAGTCATTTTAGAATTAACATTTGGACTCCTAAACTGGGGTTTTTGTTCTGATTCAGCAATCATGTATAGCACTGCTGCTGTCAAAGTTAGCATAATTTGTTATTTCATAAAGGGCATTTATGGTTCAAGTCATCTGCTTGGCTTTTTTTTTTCTTATCTTTTTATCCCTCATGTTGGGTGAGAAGGTAAAATACTGGTCTTTTTTTCCAAGACAGCTATGTATCTGTCTGTGAGCCAGAAACAGCTGGTTCACTTGTAGATTAGTCATTTTGGGATCAATAATCCACCTTGAGGTGAAATACAGAATTTCAGTAGTTATGATTAGCCATAAGGGATATGTAGATACTATAAACCAAGAGCTCAGGAAAGTAAATTAATTAGTTCAGTTGGTTTGGAGCGAATAAATATCGGATCCCATCAACTCTGAGGACAGATAAGCCTATGGGGGAAAGGGGCTACATAAGGCTGGATCGTTTCACAAGTAGCTAGTTTATAAGCTTATTTTAAACCAATACAAATCATAAACACCCTCAGATGATAGATGGTAGGTTCTGAAATCCTATTTCGGCCAATGCATCACGCCTCTTTTGCCCTCCACACAGACTGTTTACATGCATTCAACTAGACTGCTCGAACTGGAATTGTAAATACCACCTTACTACTAACGGAAACCAGTACGCTTCCAATAACAAAATTGTAACGTTGCTTATAAATGCAGAATCTGTTCATAGAGATTAGGGGTGAATAAACTCTGCTACAAAGAAAATCAAACTTGAGTCCGGCAATAGAGGTGAAATACAATTTGAGTGATACCATCGCACAGACAGAAAAGACTTTGCATTGCTTTAAAGTTTGATTTGCTAAATGACTGTAATGTAATGTAATGATTTGATTGGGAAAGTTTGAATTGTTCTATCATGTCAGCTAATATTGGCCAGGTTTCATGCTGTCAGCTGCAGACAAAGATTAATATAATACATACCGGGAAGATGCTGACAGCAGAAACAGTTGACCAGTCATATGAGTTTAATGTTCGCTTCATCATAACGTATTCGGCAAAGGCGTTTCCATATCCAATTGGATATCCAAGTCTTTTTTTCGACAAAGGCCAAAACCATCTTAAACGTAAAAACTTTTTGGCACATTTGAGACAGTTTTATCCAATATTGCACTTTCCATGCAGCTATTCTAATGTTGTAATGGAAGCACGGCCTATTAGTGTTAAAGTAAGCCTATATAATATTTGCTGAACAGGGATGGTAAATGGTAAAACATAGAGAACTGACTCAGTAATAGCAGTTACAAAGTAACATTTATCTTAAGTTTGCTAATATTAGCTACCTTAAGCTACTGGTCATACCAGACCAACAAAGGCTGTCGTTTAAAAAAAAAGCTTAGTTTATTGAATTGAGGGTGGTGTTGTTTATTGTTAATGAATTCAACTTTTCATCAACATACAAAGGAATGAGTTTTTTTTTTTCTTTCAATAATTACATAAACTCACTTCCTTTATAAACATGTTCTCTTAAATGTAGATGCTTGATTGTGGAGGCTTATTTCATACTCTGCAGCTGTTACTGGACAATGATTTGTTGGAAATTGAAGACCACTATCAAAGCAGTGGATAAGTATATGATGCATTATATCGCTAGTCCCCTGGCTGCCATTAATCATCAGTTATGATATATGATTTTGTGGCATTCTGTGCATATATTGAGTCATTTAATAAGCTTGCAGGACTTACTGTTAAAGCCTATCATTTGTCCTTGTCCATAACCTTAACAGCCTTAAAAGCATTTACTCATATGTCATCACACAGCGTAGGCTTGATAGCAGCAGGTACAAGTGCGGTATAAAGCCATTACTCTGAGCCTTTTAAACATGCTTAAGGTTCCTCACTATGCCTTTGCATCCTCTAAGGTTATTATACCGCAGGCTGCTGGATCACAGGGGGAACATGATGATGATGATGATGTGTTTGTTCACGCATGACTTTGGTCGAGGTTATTACCAGCATGCTTGATGGAAAGTCCAATAATGCACAGCCACGCATGTCCTCTGATAGGCCAACTGAACCGTGCACATGTATCAAAGACCAGAAAAAACACTGGAAAATGACACCATTAGCACTCCTTAGCTAATTATCAGTGCTAATACCCCTCCAGCTGCGTGTGTGTCACTGACAAGAAGAAGGGATTAATGTTTGCCACAAAACATTTAGAAATCATTATTGAATTGATCCACAGGCATTAACAGTTCTTTTTCTTTTCCTAAAAAGCTGATATTGTGAAGGAGAAGGAGGGAATAAAATGACAAGCTGAACAAGAGAACGTCAGTAACTGAATTGCAGATTAAATGCAAGACTGCCTCAAATTTAAAACATAAACAATATGCTGTTGGCATTTAACTAATCACAATTGTGTTGTTAGTTCAGTCCTGTTTGCCTTCACTTAAATTCAAATGAGACATAAACTGTCATTTGCACTTTGGTTAAATTAAAAGGTACCACAGTTGAGCTCATTTTCGTAACGTGAAGGGACACAAATGTTATCTCCACACAACAAAAAAAGAAAGTAAACACTCTACTTTGTGAGTCCTTAAAAGTTTCCTGGAAAGCATTCTGTAATTTGCTAGTCATTTGTGGACAACAGGAATGTCCTTGAAAGAAAAGCTCCTTTCAAACCCAAGTAAATATTCATTATTGCTACCAAAGATGTTTATGTTATTTCTAAAGGAGGGGGAATTTATTTTCTTTCTGCCAACAAACCCCATAACCAAAACCAACAATTGTTTGAACCTTCTAAGAAGTTTTTTGTACTGTGCATTGATTTCTGAAAAACAACAGTGTCTTTTTTATAAATGAAACTATGTATTTCTGACTCACTTCTAATGGGCTTGGGCCCACAGGCAGAGGAGGGTATTGGAAAACTGTACTGAGAGATGGTCTAACAACATTGTTGGTTTTTGTGTTTTCATGTACACTGCTAACAACAATATATAATACAAATGGTACAGTGATGTGCCTTTCATAAAAGCCTGATTTTGAGCTGCACATTTTTTTTGTTTTGTTTTTTAGTTTGCAATATCTGAGCTGACTCATCTATTTACAATATATCCCACATATTCCCTCCTTCCATAGCTTGAGATATTGCATCGGCAAACCATACCAATTTCTCTCGGCGATGCATTGTCTTCATGTCACTTTTATTTATGGAGCGTTTTTCAAGAAATACGTGTGCCATAGAGGTATTTGCAGAAAACAAAGAACACAAATGCGGTGTTCTAAAACAGCAGCAATAAAAGAGTTCAACACAAAAGCACATTGCAGAGAGTTGCATCTCACCATTCAAACCAACATACTGTAATTAAATGTGTCCTAATTGGAAAGGCAGCTTATGAGGAATGGTTGATGAGACAAAGTCACACCTTCTGCCTCCAACTTCTCATGGTTTTTCACACATGTCACTTTAAAGAATAGCAGACGAAGTTTCTGAGATTCACACGTCACCCTGTTCATCTTTAGCTACAGAACGTGTTGATTTCCAGTTTGTTCCAAGTTAATTATAACCCAGAAAGGTTGCCTCCTGCAGCTTTAAACACTGACTCAGATCCTGATAAACGCTATGATGATGCTGCAATACTAAGTGGACCACAAAGAGGTAACAGGTTTGTACATTGATGGACAAGGCTGTTTTATACAGGCATGCAATGCAGGCATTCACAAGGATGTAGAACGGATACATGACCTCTGTGTGTGGAAGAAGTGTAACGCTACTGTAAGCATGGAGTTGGAGCAGCCAGAGCATAAGGCAACTCCATCACTAGCTTTACTGCCTGTAATTCCCTTGCATCAAGCTGCCAATTAGTGAAGTCCTTTTTTGGATTTCCTTTCTGCTCATAAGTGTACTACATTGCAGTTGTTTCATGTTGCTGTATTTGACTTTTGCCCTCACTTAATAGTTAACCATTTCCGTCTCATACACAGAAACGTCAGCCTGATCTGCAGACACCTTCTTTTGTGCTTTCCTTGCCTTTTTTTTAGATTAAAACTATGAATAATTTGTTATCTTTAGCTGTTTTTAAATCACCTACTGTATCTGCATCGCCCCACTTTGGTAAAGGCCTGCTCAGGTGTCAGCAACATCGCCCACCTGGAGATGGACCTTCAGCGGGAACGGGATGCGTCACCTTCGGCCCAGGACGAAGGAGACCAACTTCAGGAGCTGCCCTTCACCCCCGTCCATGCCCCCGTCATCACACTGGGGATGAATGTGCCCAGGTGAGCCTCCTTTGTTGTCTTCCTCAGACACTTTTTATAACAGAGGATTTCATCTGTTATAAAAAGTCAAAGGGTCTCTTCTCAATAAAAAGCCTCCATGACAGTTTTCATTTAAGCTGTCGTGAACAAATCAAATTGGGTTCAAAAGCCAGTTGAAAATCCCAAAGTATCTTGAAGCATCTGAAACCCTCAAAAAATGTCATGGCTTTTTAACGCTGATAGCTGCGTGGTAGTAGTTGAAATGTAAAACAAATGCAAAGACAAATAAAGAGCCAAATGAATAAGCAATGGCTTTTGTTTGATCTTATTGGCTTTTTACTCCAAGAGTACGCCCGACAGTCTTCATCACACATGCTGGACCTGATTTCCTTTGTGGAATCCTTTTTCATGCTCTCCCCTTTGATTCTGAATCATGTTAATGTTAGTTATTCACATAAACTGGACCAAATCCAGTTTGGTGGCCATTCTGCTCTCTGAAACCCAAAGACAACCCTGATCCTGTATGAGAAGTTAGCAGAATACCTCTTCATGTATGTTGGTGATCATCAGCTGTTTTCTATGATATGCAATTAAAGAGTCCAGCTGTTATTTGTAAAACGGTAAGCACTGACCAGTTCCATTATAGATGCTTAACTTCTAAATCATGGCACAAGACAGTGACATGAGTATTACTTCTGTTCGATAGGAGACATTATTGAATGAAGCCACTTTAAACATGCTACTGTTTTATCTGGCCCAGTGTCTCTGTGTGAACACTGGTACAGTCCTTCATTACCACAATAGTTCACTGACTTGCTATCTACAGGGGGATATCGATCGGCTCACTAATTGGCAGCATGTGTTCACTGGGTAGTAAAGCGGTGTTGTCAGCAAGCAGGAGAATGCAGCTCACAGCCAATTTAAAGAAATCGTTTTGTCAGCCTTTACATCCCAATTTGGGTAATGGCCTCAGCGATGTTTGTTTGTTTGTGTGGAAATTCATTGTTAAATCCAGCTGTAAGGAAGAGGTTTTCACTTTGATTTGGTGTTACACAATGCAATGAGCTCACAGTTGGCATTGCAGCTAATTTGGAGAAGATATCTTATAGCAGCCGGGTCCGTTGTGGTGGGACGCAGAATGAGGAAGTGTCCCCTGCAAATAATGGGCACAGTAACTCAGAAACAAGGGGCTCGCATTAGCACAGAGTGTCTGTAAATAAGCAGCTGGCATCGAAACACTTTCCCAATCCCAGAGTTTGGATCCAGACACGATGCTGTTGAGTTCAGTGGGCTGAAGCTTCTCTGCCGCTTCACTCGGAGCCAAAACATCTTTTTGACTGTGTTCGGGTTGGAATGACCCACTTCTTTGAGAAGAACAATGAAGTCTAAAGAAGTTTAATTGAAGCCGCCGCGCATATCTGATCGAGCCCCCTTTGAAATATAAAAATGATGGCTTGACTATTAATCCACTTGGGTTAATTTAAGATATAACTTTGAAAGCATGAAATTGACACAGCCGCAGAGGAAAACCAAATCGACTGTCTTCTTCACTGTTGCTGCCTTAATTAGTTTGATCAAGGCGTCATTCTGTCACAAAATGTGAAGCTGTGGGCCTGACTGTTTACCAACTGTACTCAGGCAGCATTACTGCCGTGATAAGCCCCGACATTATCGTTCATTTTCCTGCACTTGCACTTTAGCCAGCCATCTGTGCACTGTGTTTATCATACCCAGTGTTGGGTGTCAGCGCTGAAAGTATAAGTTATGAATGTTACCATAGTTGCGGTAAAACAGGTGGCCACTATGATTAGAGATAACTGCCAATTATGCTTGAAAATCCTGAGGGAGTGCTTTGGCACCCGTTCTCTCTCCCCTTTAAGCGTTCTGCGGTGCCGCCGCTTGACGGATACTGCTGACATCCTCATGCTGTCTCATCATTGTTTCTCTGCATTTTTGTTAAGTCCAGCGGGATATGGAAATTCAGGTTTACGTTATCTCCCGAAAGGTAGACATCTGGAGTCAAAATGGAACAGATTTAAGCTGATGGGTCTGAAATGATAAAAACTGTCCAGTATTACTCAGATCCTAACAATTTTTTATTACGTGTTTATAACCACAAATCAGCCAAGTGAGACCGATGCATCCCAGGCTAAACCCATTACCTCCTGCTGCATTTACTGAAGTCTTTTTAGCTCGGCTCATGATCGACGTGGGCTCATGATTCTGGAGCCTTCCACTAATTTAACCCATCTCCTCTCAGTTCCTGCTCAGTCAGCTCCAGAAGCTCGCTGGCCCACCTCTACTCCGCTGGCTTCCCCGACATCGTGGACTGCGCTGAGCAGGCGGCAGAAGTCCTGGACCCCACAGAGCCTGTGCCCTTTGATCCCCAGCGTGAAAACACTGACCCCCTTCAGGGAAACCTGCTGGTGTTCCAGTTTCTGGCGTTTACCAGGTGAGGCCTGTAGTGCCGTGTCGCATGACGCTGCATGTTACTATTGACTGAAAGCAGATGTTGCTGCTGTCATAGATATCAGTATAGATTTGACACATGATAGACAAGTTGGGATTTTATGCTTTAAATATTACCGCAAATATAACGATTTAGTTTTCAGAACTGTCAGAGTTGTTGTTATTGAAGTCATCTTACTGCAACCTGAGCCACCGGCCATGTAACTGTAGTAGTAACTGAGTAGATACTTACTTTATGCACGACGACACCCTGCCTGCCTTGAGATGTCTTTTTTTTTTGTATTGAACTGCAACCAAAACATCAATGCACTTAAACCATGCAGGCATAACGTCCTGCCAGTCTTCCTTTACACACATGTCAAGTACGTATCCATACACAGCGGCATGCAGACGTACGCCTGAAGGAAAAACACATAAACGCATTTCCCGTCGGCACGGGCTGAATAGCGCCTCTGTCAGCGGCCCGTCATAGAAACCCTGGCGCCAGTGTCCCCTCTGTCAGGGTCTGACAGTGGAGGGGGGCCGCTGAAGAATGGGTACAAAACACACCGCTATTTGAGTCCTTCTATCTCGTCATCTGCACCGTCAGCGGTTTGAAAAACCCAACTCGCATCTGTCTTGTTCATCATACACTCACCATTGTGCTGCCATGACTTCCTGTGTACCGACCTCAATGCAGTGATGTGTGATGTGTGATAACGCTGTTCTCAGTATTACGTTTGGATAAACAGACTCGGTTAGGATTAATATATGTAGAATGTTTGGCTCCTCTTGTGTGGTAATAGATGGCATTAACTTCTTCTGATCTAAACCAGTGGTTGCAACCCCCCAGAACAATTAGAATGTTGTGACCGACCCACAGTTTTTTTACTTTTATTACCTACCAAATAGCGGTTGTCCAATGTGCTGGCGGCAAACAGCAAACATTTAAAGCCTCCGGGTAAGTTGAAACACTATCATAGGATCATTTGGAGACAGTGAACCGTAGCAGATATTTTAATATCCGTAAGTATGGATTTTTACTTTTAATTTGTTTGTTGTGAAGGTATCAAAGCCTATTTGATACGTCAAGGCCACCTGAATGCAACGTGAAACCACATACTTGAACATACATTGCATATCTCTGTAGCTCCCTGTAGAGAGGGTCGACAGTTGCCTCATAATTATGACAAACGGGTATGGCGGGCAGGGATTCAGGCGGTGGCAGCAGGAGTGCTTAGCAAGCGGGGAGCCTGTGCAGAGGCGGTGTAATTCCTAGCTCTCACCTGGGCGCCATAATTATCAATATTGTCTGTTTACAGAATTAATATTAATGGTGGCTCCTCTGTGAAGATGGAGCACCGCTGCTTCTTTAACAGTGGAATTCCACAGCAGGTGATTCACTTTGAGGTCACACACACCGCTCCTCCGCCTTGAAATCTCCGGCTCTGACGGCCCTTTCCGTGAACGTGGGGGGGCCTCCCAGCATTCCCTGCTTGTTTACAAGTGCCTTTTCTTTTCTCCTCATTATTGAATACCCGATGACTGATTGCTTATCTGTTCCTCAGACGGAAACCGAGAGAGAGAGGCTCATCCTGAAACCCGCTCGTTATTTAATATGCTCGTTGCTAAATCGAGCGCTTGCAAGCTCACCGGGACTTTTTGTGGGCCATCAGCAGTTTGAAGTGTGTGTTTGGATCTGTGTACGTGTATGTGAAATCACACTCAGAGGGTGGTGTTTGTGTGAAAAGGAATACACAACACCAGGAGGTTTCTCTTAGTCAGAAAGATTTTTTTCTCCATTGGATTCCCAGCAAACACAAACTACATTAAATGATTCCCTTTGTGTTAACAGAATACAACCACATTTATACAGTTTATTTGACACCAATAGACAATAAATCCTGTCCTTCACATATCTGATTACTAGTTTTCATGCTGCCTTAAGTTTTAAGAAGGAGCCAAGCTATCTCCTTATAATGAATCAAAAGTTTAGAGCTGAGTTTGTACCCACTCAATCAGCAGTCTAATTTAGAGCCACTTTGAAGGTGTGATTTACCACCTGAAGTTCTAATACTCATTTTTATTATTGGCTTTTTACTTTTAAGTAGCTGTAAAGCTGAGTTACCGGCTCTGGAAGGACGTGCAAGACATGCATATTTGATTCTTTTCCTTTCCTGGATTTGTCTCAGGCAAATCAAAAGCTGAAAAGTGATTTACCCTTCCAGGTTTTTAATGAGAATTTTAACCATCAATTTTCAAATATGCATACCGGTCTACTCCCCACATAGATTTTGTAATAAAATATCACAGTTAGTGTTAAATTGATCACATTCAGGGTAGTTAATCAATCACCTGTGCATTTATTTGCATTCATCATTGCTTTGTTACTTGCAAATATTGCACTATGAGAGATCACTTTTTGCTCAATAATCATCAACCTCCGTCTGTCTTTTGCCAGAATACCAGTGCCAGGTGTCGGTCCAGATTGGCCTGAAAACATCTACTTCACCTTCCAGTTCTATCGCTTTCCACCAGTCACATCGCAGCAGCTCAAACTACTGACCAGTGACAAGGTTCAACAGAAAGCCAGTGTTCCACTTCCCTGTGTCCTGGCCTCCATCAACAAAGACGGGACTGTCGACTCTGGTAAGGATCCACTGCTAAAAAACAAAAAAAGCTAATACTACTGCTCACTTAAATGCGATGGCCCCTGTGCATCTCCCCAGTAAACATTTATGAAGAATGAAACCACAGTGTGGAAGAATTTTGAGCATGTTAAATAAAAGAAATACAGTGGACATACGTTTTTGAATTAATCTTTATTTCAAAGTGGAAGCCATTGGCTTGTATGAAACTCAAGAGACTTGAAAACTAGCACGGGATTAACTAATCTATCACAGTGAAGTGAAGTGAAGTGAAGTGGAGTTATGTTGTCAATTCATGGTGATATATTTGAGAATGTCAACCAACAAATTCACGCTGTTGTGTTCATGTCAATGTTGGAAGGTGGGAAAATGCATTTATTAAAAAAAATGTATCGCATGCTTTTCAAAACACTTGTAAATCCCTTCCATTGATAACAAAAAGTACTGTAGTCGTATATCTGTGACAGATTCAGGATATAAACCGAGCTGTGGTTTATTTTCCCGTTTTGCAGATTAACATTGTACAAATTTGTGCCAACAAACTGCAAGCTCATTCCATGATTCTCCGTGACGTTCTCTGATGCCGAGGCACTTCTCTTTCAATCAGCTGAACGGCTCCTGATTGCTGTCAAGTCTATTCATGTAGCGACTAATGAAATGGAAGAGATATTACAGGTTTTGACGGAGCGTGATATCGAGCACACAAACAATCCCCCTCCTCATTCCTTCGCCTACACATATTCTCCATTCCCCAGACACACACTCCAGTCTAACTCAGTCAATATTTCTCAGTCTGTCTCTGCGTCTTTCTCAGTCTATGTCATCCAGTATGCACTTCCACTGATCCCTCCTACATTCACACAGATCCTTCTATATATTCCAAAGCGCCCTTCCAACTAATTACTCACAACTGCTGAACTATACATATTTGGAGGATTAAGCACTACAGTTACCATTTAACAGTATCATCAGCTTATCTTAGTGTTTAACCAGGTAATTGCTCCTTTTTCAATCCATACACCTATAGCGTCTGCTAAGAGATCAACTCTTGT